>NW_008795885.1:3470629-3520405 GCF_000699145.1 Aptenodytes forsteri | reverse complement strand
CCTACTCGCTGGTGGGGTGGGGTGAGAAGCAGAAAAGGCCTTGACTCTGTGTAAGCACTGCTCAGCAGTGACGAAAACATCCCTGTGTTATCAACACTGTTTTCAGCACAAATCCAAACCATAGCCTCATACTAGCTACTATGAAGAAAATTAACTCTATGCCAGCTAAAACCAGCACACCACATCTCTATCAAACAATATATAGCTGTAATCAAACTAAATTACTGTGCAGTAGCTTTCATTATGCAATGACACTCTTTTGTAAGGGCTTTTGTAAGGGCTACAGAAAGAGGTTAATTACAAGTCTAGACATTCCTGAAAAGGGAGGAAAAAAACATGTTCTTTTCAGTTTCTTAAAGATGTAATGACTGCATTTATAGCTGAAGATGTCCAGTACTGAATTGGTGTGTATGGCTTTGGTTCACCCTTCAGGACCCTACAGACTTGATTTTGTAATAAATTCATCGTGCAAGTCCTAAATATATTCTGCGGAGTAATAAAACTGGTAGAAATTTTCCTTTTGAAAATGTAAGTGAATCTGGTATTCATGAATGTGGCAGTCATATTGTAGGCATCCTGGACAGAAATTTGTATAATGATACCACTGCCCCAGCCACATCAGACCACAGGTTTCTCCCCACTACTAAACCAATGCACACAGAAAACCATCATCTTGTCTGAGGAGAAAAAGGAGCACTAGGTCCTTGATCCAGAGCATTTCCATGGCAGTGGCTGTTCAGCACTAACCTGAGAGGTAGTGTGCGCTACCCTACAAAGCAGCACTGCCTGGGAGGGCACGTGTGAGCTGGGTGTGAACAAGAGGTGCAGATGGAGCTCCCTTAATCATCTCTTTGATTGTCTAATGCAACTTTACAAGGGAGCTGGGTTCATACACAACAGGAGGGTCTGTAAGCCAGACCAAAAGCTAGTGAACAGGACAGGTTCACAAAGAAGTTAGGGCATATGCACAACAGTCATCATGAGGACACCCGCTGCTGCTGGAGCTGTCTCTGCTGTACAGCTTCTGTTCATTGCAACACTGTAGATCATGGCCAGAGTTGGGATCCAGTTGACATCAAAATCCCCTGGTTAATGAGGAGACATCTTGAAACCCAAAGGCTGTGCAGCTCACAGTCACTCTCACAAGTGGAAACAAAGGTATTTTAGGACTTTTCCCTTATTTGCTGACAGAAGGGAAGTTGCAACACTGCCAGCAGTGGTCCTGTGCCTGGCAGAGAGAGTGCAGGACCCTCGGAGTGTAGCAATGTGGTCAGGGGTCGGCTGGTTTCTCATCAGTCCACTTGAATGAAGATTGGTGCTCAGGGACAGCAGATCCTGGAGTTAATCATAGGCACGAAGTATACAGAAAGCAGGAAACAGATCAGGTTGTTTAAGCCTGAGTTGAAAGAATAGCAGGAGTTCGAAGGATTAAGTCAGAAAGGCCAGGGCAGAAAATGAGATGCATCTAGCATAAGATAAGAAGGGTAGCAAAATAAATCATCCTCATAAGAAGAAACCCAGATAAAGGAGACCTATTGAAAGATGTCTGGGAGAAGGCAGCAGTGTTTTTGTCTTTTTTTTCACTAGTTTTCAGTAAAGCTTCAGCTGTAACTGGATGCCTAGCACAATTAACAGAAGTGACTGAGCAGTAAAACGTGAGCCTAGAATAACAAAAGACTAAGTCAGAGAGTATTCAAATCATTTAGATCTTTTCTAATTGGTTGCAGCCAGTGGCCTTCATAGTACAATCTTTAAAGAGCAAGCTTTTTAAGTCTGAAACAGATTTAACAGGTAACACTCACTTCTGATGGAGGCTGGGGCAGAGAAGTGGATGTATGTAGTACTCACTTCAAGAGGAAGAGGGGAGGAATTATAGACCAGCTGCCTTGACTCCACTCCCCAGAAAAATTCTGCAGTAAATAATGAACCAAAGGAGTATGAGGCACCTGGGAGATAACAAAGCAAGGGAGGTCACCAGCAAGGCAAGTTTTTGTCAAGATCAAGTCATGACAAATCAGTTTGATTTTTTCTCAAGCAGGGTAAGAGGCATTGTTAGTAGGGGAGGAACAGAAGATGTCATACATACTTGACATGAGTAAAGCTTTTGGTACTTGTCTCACCTGACAGTCTCACAATAAATTAGGGAAATGTGGCCACGATGAAGTGATTTTAAGCTGGATGGAGACTGGTTGTCTGTACTGAGACAATGTGTATCGGTGTATCTAAAGATACCAAGAGTGGAGGAAAAATCTTCTCTGGTCTGCTTTTTTCGTGTTCTTGTTGACAACCTCGGATGATGGAATAGAGGGTACACTTATGAAAATTTTGGACAACATAAAATTGGGAAAAACGACAAGTATATTGGAGAGTAGGATTAGAAATAAAATAACTTTGGTAAAATTCAATGTCCTTTCTGTACTGTCAAGGACAAAATTGTACATGAACTTGAATAGTCAACAGTAAAAACATGGGAGTGGGAGCAAAACAGAAAGGACCTGAAGGTTACACTGGATCAAAAGGCAAACAGGAGTGGGATATGTTGTAAAAAAGGCAAATACACTTATGAATACATCCTGTAAAATTTGTCAGACCACAACTGGAATACATTTTTGCATTTTCAACATATCGATGCAAGTCAATACAGCCTGGAGGAGAGCAACAAGAATGATCACAAGTCTAGAAAAGATGGTCTGTAAGAAAAGACAGAGCAAACTAGAGTCCTTTAGTCTTAGACAGAAGAATGATTGTGTACATGGTAACAAGCACTCAAAAGGCTGTGGCAAAAAAGCAAATAATCTGCTTTCTGCCTCTACGGTATATAAGAAACAAGGTAATTGGCTTCATCTGCCCCTGTCAAGATCCAGGTAAGTCACAGGGAAGTACTTTCTAATGGTCAAGATAGCACAGCCCTGTAATAAATCGCTTGGGGAAATTGTGGAGTCTCTAGTATCAGAGGTCTTTAAGCATAAATTGGACAAACAACTGTTGTAGATATAATTGATGCTGGCTAGGAGCATAGAGAGGAGTAGATGATTCAGGTTCATTTCATCCCTAGTTTTCTACAGTTCTGTGTAATAGGTACCATAAGTAAAATTAAGGAAAAAGGTCAGAGTTTTAAGCAGTCTTCATTTGTCCTTTTGTCATAAAATCTTTCAAGTTAGATAGGAACTTGAATTATTAAAAGATAAAACAAAGAGCAAAAGGAATTCTCACGCAGCAATTAGAAAGAAGCTTAAAAAAAAAAAATCTTCCTGCTGCAGTCACAATGAGAGTCACAGCAATTGTTCAGTCATGAGTTGCTGTTGTGTACCACAGGAATAAAGGCCTAGATGAAGGCGGTCTTTATTTTAACCAGTAAGTCTTTCAGAAAAGGGCCTGTATATTATTCCCACCTAGTGTCATGCTGAGTCTGTCCTCAACATTTATCGAAGAGTAATTACACTAGCATACTCAATTTTGCTAGAATACATTTCTCCCAGATTATCTAAGATGCTGTACAGTAATAATGCAGTACCCTACTGTGTGCCTGAAGCAGAGCCAATTCACCCGCCTGGCCTACTTACATCTCATTGGCCAAAGCAATTGAAAAAGAAGTGTGATCATAGGATGCGCAAATATATTTTTTCAGTGTTTATTTTATTTCCTTTGCATTTAAATTCACTAATTTAATACAGACTGCTCAGGGTCTCTAGTGTTTCCATTTTACTTTTTCTTGTTCATTCTCTTTTGCTAAGTGGAATAGCGATATGTTCCTTAAAATCAGTACTGTCCTTATTTATAGCACCTGCCTTGATGTGGTGTTAAAAAAATAAAATAAAATCACAGGAGGAGGTACATGAGAAAGCATAATTTCTCTTCCTCATGCCATTGGCCAGCTGCTCAGATGAAACTGCCGTGCATGGAGAAGACTTTTTCCCAAGGTCTTCTTCCACAGGTCTTGCTGTGAGATCCTGTGGAGGCCTCTCTTCCATCTACATCTCATCAGGCCAGATCAAGTGCTGTTATTCTACAAGTAAATCTTACATTTTAGTACATAGATGTTACAGGACATAACTAGAGCTAAATACATCCATGTAATGTTGCCATGGAAATACAGAATTTTCATGTAAATATAAATTTTCTGTATTCACCTTGTTTCACTAACACAAATTAGCAAAGCTGCAATCAGAGAAGTGCCATGCCTTTATTTTCTTTTAGCGCTTGGCACGGTCTACTGAAAATCAGAAGAAAGTGAAAACAGGACATTTTAGCTACTATAAGAGTATCATGTCATGGTCACATTTTATGTGCATGCTATGTTAAACTGTTACACAGCACTGCATCTAAAAACTGTTCAAATGTTTTTCAAGTCTCATCCATATCTTATAGGTGGGGAAAATTCAGCAATGCCTAGATCATAAAGTGAGTCAGTATGCTGCTCTAGCTTGATACCTGGGCCCTGATCTTCTCATTTAATCACATCATTTAGCCATTAAGAGACATAGTTTATAAATAGTAGAGCACAGGTTATCTATTTTACAATGAGAGTACGCAATGCCCAAAGCTGTACTCCAAACTGGGAGAGAGAAACAATTATCTTTGAACTTATGCTGCAGAGGCACTGCCTGCAAAGGAACACGCCATTTATTAAAATAAATATGTGAAAAATAAAGTGAAGAGCAATCAAAATAGAGCATACATAAGTTGAAATAAGTGTTATACAAAGTGGATAGTGCTAATTTAATTAAATCCGCTTCTAATTCAAGATAGTTTAACTCAGAATACTGTTCACGTATATACAAAACAATGTAATTACCAAGTAGTCTTCAATATCAGGAACTATTATGCTACTTGGGGAGCAGAGCTGTTGGGACTGGTGAAAATTTGCAGACAAGTCCCAGGGTATTTGCAAAGTAAGGGAGCGATGCTGAAAATGGACACAGTCTTGGAAGGTCCCATTCATGGCGGGTTGTGGAGCAGGAGACACGATCAGTGAATGACAGGTGGCTCAGGCTGGAGGACAGGAGGTCTCTGCGTGTGCTGGAGACCTTTAGTAACAAGGCTGTTTCAAGGCAGGTACCTTTTACAGAAGTCCAGCCAGCAGTCTTTCACCTCGGAGGGCTGGGGATCCACGAGCCTATCTGGTACTTTTGTGTGGTTGAAGAATGGGATTTCTGCATCAGTGAAAACTCTGGGCGTTTTTCTGTCCATTTTGCCCTTTTATCTGTTAGTTCACAACAAAACTATTGACCTTATTGGCCAACCTCAACAAAATTTGACAGGAGGCTAGGTCTCGAAGATACAAGATGCCAACAGTAGGCCTGTTAAACCCATGACTGGTCGGAGCACCACAGGTTATCTCGTGCCCAAATATGAAGTCAAGCAAAAGAAACGGTGGGAGAGAAGAGGACACAGCAGCAGGGACTGAGATTAGGGATTGTAGCAACCATGATGGGATCTATGTGGACCACAGGGAGAGGTCAGAGGAGGTACTATTGGTGGGCAGAAATTCTGGGCTAGGATGCTGGGGAGATAACGGGAGGTGTGGTGGAGAGGGTAGGAGGAGCTGCGGGTGTTGTGAGGATGCGACACAAGAGAGAGAGCTCAGCATTGCAGTGGCAGTCTTTGAAAGACATGGGCTAGGTTATTGAGGGAATTCACATTTGTTGGGCACCCCCATCCTGCGAGTTTTCTGCAAATGGCAGGCTGGGTAGAGGAGGGAAATTTCCCTCCATGGGGTCTTATGAGTTTGTAATAAAAAAAAAAGAGTTCACACTGCAAGTTCAGTACAAATCTGTTAAAAAGTCAGTCAGTCATGAGGCGCAAGCATGGTTAGCAGATGTCATCAGTTATGGTTCTTGCTACGTCTGAGAAGGAGCCCTGTGAGCCAGTCTCACTTTATGACTTGCAAGGGAGGAAAAGTTGAACAGGTTCTTCCAAAGTTTTTCCCAAATTTCTCTCCCACAAAAATGCGATTCTGGGAAGAGAAGAAAATTTCAATGTTTTTAGCCTCATACCATTAAATGTTTTTAGGATTATGGGCATGTGTAAAAAAGGACCTGCTAAAAGACTGCAGACTTCGCTGGAACATTTCTCTGCACAAATTTGTTCAAAGTTTTTTCATACGAATGAATTGGAAGTGTCTGCTTTCCACCGAGCAATCATGAAATGTCTGATACTTCTCACTCCTACAGACTCAGCTAAACCGATTTGCAGCACATGAACACAGATCAGTTCAGACATCTCTTTCTGTCCACTCCAACTTGATTGCTTTTGGTACACTCCTTGTGTGCCGCTATTACCTCTGCATGTCAAACACATCAGTGTTATGCTGTGGGAGCATCTTTGCTACAGTTATGTCTTCATTGGCTGATAAAGATATATTTTTATCCAGGGTGGACATGATTGTGTGCAGCCACGCAGATGTGATTGCATTAAATGATGTAGCAGTGTGCAATCCATCAGTTTCCATATATTGTTGCCTTTTTTTACCTTGGATAACTGATTAGCTATCTCATTGTAGAAAACACAGCTGGGACAAGCACTTAGATTTCACTGTGAAGTAAAGTAGATGAGAGTCTTTGGCCGATCTCCACAAGACGCGTCATGACAAATGCTGCCACTTTAGGATTTTAGAGAAAGTCAACAAAAAACATTTATTGCACTGTAAGAAACACACACTTAAAAAGCACTCAGTGTCACTAAAACAATGCCCGAGGAAAGAGCAATGTGTTCTTACTTAATATTATTTAGTCACTGGCACCTTATACAAACTAAAATTCCAATGAAATACACAGTCAAGAATTCATCTCGGATGCTAACTCAAGTGAACACTGTAGCTGTGCTTACTAGATGAATATTTAACCATTTGTCATTTGCTGCATAACAGTGCGCACACAGACTGGTTTTTTTAATAGTGAAAACACAGCTGAGAGAGATGCTACTAAAATGTAAACCAGGAGACTTTTGAATAAGATAATGTGATTCTATCCTTAAGCATCTTTCTTCCAAGGCTTCAGAGGTTTCTGCTGAATGTTTTATCAACAAGAAATACAGAATTTGTTTCACTAGTTTATCCTTTTTTGTCTATCTGTATATTATATATTTTTCCTATGTCTGTCTATAGCAGTGTAAGAGGCAGCCATATATTCCAGAAATTACTCTTTCCATTAGTACAAGGCAGGAACAGCATCTTTAAAGGAATTCAGTGGTGAGTGAATTCACATATACTGCATGTGCTTCAGCAAGACGGATGGATATTTGAGACTCTTCAATTGGGTGGTTTTAAAACCCTTGAGAAGTCTGCTCCAGGGACCTTAAGGATTTTATAGTTGGCCCAGGACACGTACTGCATCCTTTCTACTCAAAGGTGTCTATTTAATGGTTTAATAGTTGTATGACTATTTTCTTATCTCTCAGAATGTTATAATGTGCAGAAATTACCTTCCTCTGAGTGAGACTTTGGTATCTCAACATCTATTGTTGAGATTACTACCTAGTAATAAATTAAATTGTGTGATGTTAATTGCTATATAACATTGTATATCATAACTTCTATGGTGGCTATATATCATATCAATGATATTACAGTAAGAATCACCCAGATTAATGAAAAATGAACTTTGATGAAAACCGAGAAAAGCACAGTGATAATGGAACCAGAACTGGCTTCAGCACGCAACAGTCCAACACCACACACCATCTCTCCTGCCCTGAAGGACTGTTATGACAAATGGAGCCCAAAGTCATGGGCTAAATGAACTCAACGGGCATTTTATAGGGACAGCCCATAGACTAAGGGAATGGTATCTGTGTGTATAGATATCAAAAGACAGATTGATTACTTCCTAGAAGCTACCACTGTATTTAAAAAGTCAATAATACTTTCTGAGATGTATTTCTTCTCAAATGGACATGATGCTATCTTTGCCTTCCCAAATTTTAGTTTCCTATTCAGATTACAATATGCATCCAAGGATCCTGTGCTGAGCAGGTTTGCAGAAAAAAAGCTGCTGAAAATCAGTTGAGTGACTGTGTCACAAACATAGCAGATTATTAATCTGCTGCTATAGATTATTAGGAAGATGTTAACTCATGCTTCGCCATAACATCTTATTCTCACTTAAATGTTTTGACTTTCTCTTTTTGTAGTACCTGCATGCAAATGGGATTGTGCATCGTGACTTGAAGCCAGAAAATCTACTCTATGCAACGCCAGCACCAGATGCACCATTAAAAATCGGTGAGCAGCATTAAATGTATGCTTCCCTAATTCCTTTGTACTAGTAATATGTGCTAACTGATATTTACAGTATATACGTCTCACCACCACTTTATTCAAAGCTAACGCTTATACTCAAATGAACAGCATGTTACTTCTTCAGCAGCACAGCTGTGCATGGTTTTTTTTAAAACCAATACAAAACTAGATGCTGGCTTAGAGAATTTATAGCCAAAATTGTGCAGAACGTGGCAGAGAATAAAGCACTCAGGAGGAACAAGAAAGATCATGAGATCAGCATACAGCTGTGTGCATCACTTCTGCGCCCCTTTTGCTTGTTAAACTAGTATTTTAAGAGGAAAGATTCATTGTCATGAAAGTACAAATGTGCAGATTAGTGGTAGAAAGCAAACTGAGCAAGGCTGACTTCTGTTTTGAAGGCAGATTTGAGGGATAAGAAGAAGTGATCTTCACAAAGAGCATAGGGAAGCTACCTGAAGCACAGTCAGTACCACGGGGGGTATGAGGAGGGACAAGGTGAGACCAGGCTCCCCTGAACGGCGATATGTTATGCCAGTTCTGTTGGGGATGGCGGCCACTTGCGAAGGGCATAACCTCCAAAAATGCTGGGTATGCCCAGTTTTCACTTGAGCAAAGAGGAGCTCTGTGCAACGCTCCTGAGCTGTATATAACCAATTTGGAAATAACACCTTGTGCTCCCTTACCAGGGAGCATGGGAGCATGCAAGGAGTGAGTGTTGCCATGTTCATCAGGCTGGTGTTCATCATGGGTTTCAGGAGCCAGATTTCCACAAACTAGTCTCAAGCAATTTATTATAAATTTTGAGGAAAGTCTTGCATCTCAGGATGATGGCATCTTAATGTACATTTTATCTAGTTCTTACCTTTCCTGGAAAGGCACTAAACAGCTGTACCATGATAGTACTAGCTGTACCATGCAGCACCCAGTGGCCTTGATTTCATGGCCAGAGTGGTGTAGGGGCTTCTGAAGCATTTTCCTAAATGCTGTGATTCTTCATCTTCTGGTTAAGCTTATTGCCTTCTTTAAATTGAGATCTGATTTACAGTGAGTGGCAGTGTTTATAAAAGTAAAGTTATTTCTGTTTTGATAAATAATAATACATAAATGATAACCATTTAGGGACAAGTGAATCCTAACTATGCATTTCTAGAATAAAATATGAACTATTTTTATCCTGATCTTGAGTCAAAACATTCGCTTTTATATTCACTGTAGCAAGACAAAAATACTTTTATTTTGCATTTTTTAAGGCCAGGTTGTCCTCACCTAAATTGAAATTTGAAGAAGCTCGGTTTATTCTCAGTGAAAACTAAAAGAGTTGTGAAGACTTCAGTTTTTATGTCTTTTAAAAAGTGAGTCATGCAAGTACGGCATCTAACGTCATGAAGGCTCTTGCTGTCTAAGTAGTAATTCAGGGTAGAAACACTGCAAAAAGGATGAACAGTACTTCTCCTGGCACAACCTCCATGCCCCTAGAAGCTCTCTATCAAAATATTGCTGGGATTTTGTCTTGCAGGGACTGTGTACTCTGACCCTTATCCAAGAAATCACTGATGCACAATTTTTTAACCCAAAATTGTTCTGTTAATTTTGTTGGATTACTCACAGAGTGGAAGCTGAATACATACCTAAAATGCATTTCTGGATCACCGCTTGTACACCCTTAGGCATCCCATTGTATTGGCTTTGTGCAAACATTAATATTCCTAAACAATCTTAACAGCTGACTTTGGACTTTCCAAGATTGTGGAAGATCAGGTGACCATGAAGACAGTTTGTGGAACTCCAGGGTACTGTGGTACGTTGTTTTATTATTTACAGTATGCTGCACTTTATGTGAGGGTGTTACATTTGCTTTTTCCAAGGTGAAATGCTTCTTCCTAAAGTCAAAATTCAAAAAGCCCCTAAAAAGCAGAAATAAAAAGCTAAAATTCAGAACTGGCACTGGGTTAAATTTTTCTAAAATCAAAGTCTCTAGCACTGAAGCTTAATAATCAAAACATATGTTATTGTGCAAGTTCTAATCAAAACATATGTTAATGTGCAAGTTCACTACTTGCATGGAAATAAGTTCAACCATCATAAAAACGCTGAAATTACTAAAATAATACTGGAGAGGCATCGGCAGAAATTTGGACTATGAAAGGCATAATGGGAATGACTAAAAATTTATAGAGTTCGTAACAATTATGAATATTTGAAATTGCTTACAGTGCATTTACCTTAAAGTAGTTTTTTTTAACAGAGGAAATCAAATTATTCCTTAGAGTGGAGTCATAAATTAATCCCCTAAACCCAAAATGTTTCAGCAAATACATGGTTTTAAATGCAGGCTTGACTCAGACCATTCTGGTCCACGCTGGAGTGGGACCTGTGTAACAGAATTATGAGTGCATTAGCAAGGAACTCTTTGTGGCACATCTTGTCAACTGGGGCGACTGGTGTAGATCTAGTCATCTCTTTCAGCAGTAAAAAGGCTTTGGCACTTTTAACTAATCCTCTTTTCTCCTAAACAAAATAAGAATGAAATCATAGGTTTGCTTCAGTTTTACCAACAGAGTGAGAATCAGCATGAACCACTGCTTACCAAAATGACTAATTTGCCTGTGCATTCACAGTACTTTAACAAGCATGAGTTTGTGGATGACTTCAGAGCAAACATCTACCTCATGAGCTTAGCACTGTATTACACAAGGATGGTAACTTTAATTCCTTTAGTAATTTAGAAATTAGGAAATTCTATACTGGGTTTATATTTTTCAGTTGGTGGCCTTTAAGGATACTTTCTACTTGTTTAACTGTGGAAGATGTGCACAAGGTTTAGAAACTGTGTTTTGTCTCAGTTGTCCTGTTCTTACATGTTTCTGTTTTTTTCCAAAATCACAGCTAGTTAAGGATGGTAACTTTAATTCCTTTAGTAATTTAGAAATTAGGAAATTCTATACTGGGTTTATATTTTTCAGTTGGTGGCCTTTAAGGATACTTTCTACTTGTTTAACTGTGGAAGATGTGCGCTGTGTTTAGAATTTATTTTTTGTTTTTTTTGTCGTTTTCTTACATGTTTCTGTTTTTTTCCAAAATCACAGCTAGTTCATGCTTCTCAGTCTTGTAGCTTTTAATAATGTAAGGCAACTAATTTGAATGCAAGAAAACCACCACTGATACTTCAAATTAAAACAAATTTCCATAGAATCACATTTAGGTAAAAATATGTTCCCTCACTGTCATATGGGAGAGTGAGGTTTTGATAAGCAGGTGAGAAAACGTAGTACTGGTACCAGTTCGTGAATAATTAGGAATGTGGGTTTTGTCTCCATTGCTTTGGGGAGAAAATAAGTGGGGCAGAGAGTGAACACTACAATTGCCATACACATATTGCCGTACACATAACATTTGGCAAACAATGCCATAGCTGTGCTATATGTCAGATATCAGTAATCCAAAGGGGATATAACTAAACCAACCCCCAAAAAATCCAGAATCTAAAAACAGAGTTCAAGCACATAACCTGCCACAGTAGGGAGAAAGCAAGCATACAACTGATCTTGAGAAATATAATTAAAAAGATGGTGCTGAGCCCCAGAGGCCGTTCCCTTGTGGGGCCGGAGCATTTCTTTCTGCCCATGGGGCTGCGATGGGAGCTCATCCTGCTGCAGGTGGGGATGCACCCAGCCTGGCCAGCCCCTGCACACAGCAGACTTTTCTTCAGCAGCAGCGTCCCCAGGTCAGAGGGGATGGCACGGACCTGTGGGATGCTCCGTCCCTGCAGAGAGCCTCCGGCCTGCCTGTGGGTGGGTGGTCTGCAGAGCAGGACAAACCTCTGGTGAGTTCTGGCTCAGTTTCCTGTGGCGGTGCCGAGCCGTGCAAGGCTGAGCAGCCAGCAGCTGGACGGAGCCTCGCACACTGCCTGGCAGCTTTCAGCAGGGCATCCCCTGCATGCTGTTGGGCTCCTGATACAGCACCCTTGCGCACAGCTTCACTGTCAGAGCAGGGACAGCTAGCTCCTGGACATATGCAGAAGCTTGCTGGGACTCCCGGAACCAGAAAATGAACCAGAAATTGATCCTCCAGTGCCAGAACGTGCAAAAGAAGGAGCCCCTCTGGCAAAAGAGGATTGCAGCTGCCTCTGCAGTCTGCTCACCCTTTATTGCAAGGCACTCCCATGTCAGCAAACCAGCTAATCACCAGGGAGGCTGGTGATCTTGTTTATACCAGGGTAAGCCTGCTGGGCTTCCCATGGTGGATGCTCACCTCCAGCAACCAATGTGATCTTGTGGAGAAACCTATTTCTGCCATTCTTGCTGAACTGTAGATCCTGAATGGGCTCCTGCAAGAGGCTGCAAGTTGCTAGCAGTGTGCTGGGTGGTAAGCATCTCGGGTAGTTTTGGACAGAGCTGAGCCAAGCCATTTGAAACTAAAGACTTGGCATTTGCTTTTATGACTGTAGAAGCAAAGGAAAGAGGACATTGGAGAAGACCAACAGAGATTACTCTGTTACCTCATAGCACAGCTGATAATGCAATTCAGGTGACATGTCCATTACCTTGTATGACATTCTCTGCCAAGCACACACAGGTGCCAAGTATGCTTTAGAGTAGCACTGAATTCCAGTCTGCTTAGTTTTATAAAACTGTACTTCACATACTAGCTATTAATGTTCTAGTTGTCTTTTCTCGTGACAGTTACATTACAAATGCCGTAAAACTGTAGTTAGTATTTTGCCCTTTTTATGCCTGTCTTTACTGGCATACTGTCTACTTACTATAAAAATAGGATAAGGCTTACTCCCATAGAAGAGCACTCAGAGTAGGGATGACTTGGTGGGGAGGGTTGAGGCTGAATGTCTGTGCTGAGAAGAGAAGAAAGGAGCTTTGTGCCTACAGACATGGACCTGCAATCCTTCCTTTACAACCCAAGTTAACTGGCCATGCGGAATTCCTGGTGGCTGGAAAATATTCAAGCATTACTTTCCAGAAGTGGAGGAAACCCAGAAGGAATACTGTTGAAATGCCAAATTAAACTATGAATAATTGATAGTCACAGGCTGCCAACTCCCACATCCTGCCCACCCAGCTATCAGCAGCTTCTCCAGAAAGGACACAGCAACAAAAACACATACTGGAGTCTGGATACTTTGGCATCAAGACTTACAAATCTACAGTTCCTGGGACGTGTAAAGTGATGCAGAGGACTGAAAGCAAGAAGGTGGTCACAAAGAACTTAACTTGCTGAGACATTGTACTTTCAGTGAACTTAACAAGAAAGGCGTAAGTGATTTCTGACAGTAGCACATAAAAATAAGCCAGTGCAGGGCAGTGATTCATGATCAGTCTGTTACAACCAACATCTAAACTAACTGCAACGTATCAGTCAAATCCATTCACCAAAAGCAAGCTTCTGGAAATATTAAAAAGTAATATTTACAAGGTGTATAACTGTGTAATCCACACAGTCTAGATAGCAAGGCAGCCCTGTATGTACAAATCTTTGGTCTCCTTTGTGGCCATTTTACAATACTGAGGTAGAAGGAGGAGAAAAGCGAAAGAAGGGCAGAAAGTGTCTTCTGCCCTTATCCTGAGCAAAAAGACATCCCAAGAAACATTGCGTTCTCTAGAAGAGGAAGCATATTGGCTATTAAACAGAAAAACTGTCCTATTTACTTCAGAACCCCCCACATGGCATTAACAAACATGGCAGGGAGAACGGTGGTTAACAGCTCTTGGTCTGTCTCAATCTCTTTCTCTGAGGTCATTGGCTGCTTCGCCTGTAGTCTGTCCTGTTAGCTACGGGTTAACCTGAGTTAAAATCATTTGGCATCTAGTGTTCCTTCTCAAAAACAGCCCCTCTCTGTTCATCAGTTTACCTAGCAGAAGAATAAGGAGGCAAGGAATGTCTGTGCTTAGACGGGCAAGCGTTTGCCCAGCTGCCAGCTGTACAAGTGGTATGTAGCAAACTTAGTGATTAATGTCCTTTGCCTTCTATATTAATGCTTTGTAAAAATGCTTGATGTGTTCCCTGCATGGTAAATCCTTCAGGTAAGTTGAAGAAGTCTGAGCCAGCTGCCTGGAGGCCGTTAGGGAGTTGTGTATACTCACTTTGATTAAAATCATGCTTGGGGGAGCCTGGCTTCCCCAGGATGTTGCAGCACATTCCTCGGGAGAGCTAGCTGCCCCAACAGAGACCTCCCACAGGCTGGGAGCAAAGCAGGAGCGTGCCAGCAGCCTGAGTCAGTCTGGAGGGGCAACCAAAACTTCAGGCTGAGCAGGGAGCTGTCACACTTTTGGGAAGCCCCAGCCCTTCTTGGCCCTGAGCATGAGGGGCCATGAGCAGCACTCATGGCTGTGAAAGTGTAATGTGGGAAGGTGAAGAGATGCGTACGTGCTGCAGCATTGATGCAGCAAGTCCACTGTGCCCCAGAAATGTGGCAGCCATCCCACATGCATCATAGAGCCGGTGGGCTCAGGGGCTGTGCTGCCAACCCGTGCATCTGATGGGTATTAATACAGATACAATGGTTGCTGAGAAGAAGGGCTACTGATACATGGAAGTGTGGCTCAGCAGTGTCTTTTTAATTATTTTTTCCAAATTAGTTGGGTATTTTTGTCTGTGGCCAAAAGGTGAGGGAGGGAAGGGTCTTGCCTCCACCAGTATCAAGCACTTCCATTTCCTCCTCTGGAGATGTGGCATTTTTGTCCTGCTGCCTCAGGAGCTTTGCCCAGGAAGGTTTGCCCAGTCAGAGGCAAACCTTGAGGGTGTGCAGAGCTATGAGCTCTGGGAGCACAGGGGACGGAGGTGCTTGAGGTAGGCATGTCACAGTTTGAATGTGCAACTGTGCACATTTTTACTCACACACAGCAGCAACACATACTGTCTGAGGGATACAGTGGTCTGCTCAGCTTTCCTCGAGGTGTGTCTGTCAGGCTGCTTGGGCAGAGATTAACTCCTCTTTACTGTTGTAGAGCCGGGGTCCCTGAGACTGCTGGGCCTTTCCGCCTTCTCCGCACTGCAGCAAAAGCAATTGCCTGAAATGGTCTTGTCTTTCCTTACAATTAAAACAGAATACCAAAAATAAAGCCCAAATAAAGTACCAAGTAAATAAGTAAAATACTGATGTAAAAGTACCACCTCCTTTGTCACATTGCAGCTCCAGTTACTGCTGTAACTTTCTGTGGTTCCTTTCACAAACCTAAACCTAAAAAGCAATTTGAAACCGAAGTCCGCTTTTCATTTTATTCTGGCTGTGCTTGGACATGACTTCTGTTGCTTTGTACTCAGTGAAGGGAATCATTTGCCTAATTTAGGGCTTAAAGCAACAGGCCCTAACTTTTTAAAAGACTCTTACGAGTGTGCACAGAGTTTAAATTGACTTTGTGACTGTTATTTCTGCATTCAACTTCCATCTTATTGACAAGTGTTTTATCATCTGCAGCACCGGAGATACTACGGGGATGTGCCTATGGCCCTGAGGTGGACATGTGGTCTCTGGGGATCATCACCTACATCCTGTAAGTGCAGACAGTGCCACGGAGTGGTTCATTTATGAGCACCTGCAGGTTTTTATGACATTATGAGCTGTGCCGTTGGAAGACAGGAGATCCTGAATTTTAATTATGATATTCCTAATCTTATTTAAGTAAGTCAAATCCTAGAGGAACATGGCAAAATGCTCAGGTTATATATTTGATAAATATAACACTTCTTCCTGAACAGCAGCAACGTCTGCACAGAATCGTGCTATTAATGTGAATCATAGCAGCGAAGATGCTGAAAGCAAAAATACAAGCATATGAGTGTCAGAAAGCATCATATGTTTTTTTCTCATTCTCTCATTCACACAAACTGTGAGGTATACTATGATCCTAAGAAGCTTCTCAACTACAGATGGGGCAAGGAGAAGTTAAGGTGTTTGCAGTAGTTTCACCGTGCCTGTGAATATTCCCAAATGCAGCTGCCCCATCTGTGTCAGCCACACACCCTGCTACAGCTTCAGCTGCAGCATCAGTGTTGCTGTCCCACAGCACCTCAGCCAGGAGGCAGGGAACAGCCCTGGACTCTGTCTGCAAATCAGTCCAATGGGCTGAATGATTAATGTTGAAGTGTTCCACTTCTTACAAGGTAACCAGAGACACTGGTGACAGAGGGCTTTGAGCGATGCTGGCCATACATATTTTAAACAGTTGAAGTTGCAACTATAGACCAAAATTTTCAAACAGTTGTGTCTAAAGGTAGGCACTTGTGTCAGTATCTTAATATGGCTAGTCCTAATTCAATTGGTAAGCATTGTAATTTTTTTATTGTATTGATCTTTCAAAGGAAGATTATTGAGAAGGGAAAATTGTATCTGATGTATTGACACTTCTCTTTATGGGAGAATAAATAACTGCATTTATTCCCTTGGCAACACCAATGCTAAGCTGGCTTATGTAGTTGTATACGATACTTGCGGGATGCCTTTTATGGGAAGAAAATGGGATTTTACACATATAGATTAAAGATGTGGAGGATTTTATACATCCAGGCCATTTTCTTTCCCCTCCTAGGACTCAGTAGTCGTACTGCGTCCAGCAAGTACAGTGTTTAGTAATAAAATTATTTTCTGTTATGTCTTTTGCAAAGAAAGAATTACATTTTCTAGGGTTTACACTAAAAGTACTTGTAAGAATATATATACACTCTGATGGAAATTCCAGAAAACATCTTTTGTTCTGTATGTAAGCTTCAAATAAGTCACAGCTCTCCTTTTGGGTGCCTGTAAATGATAGGCTACAATATTCCTATTTGCCATTTTGTTATCTGCTCCTTTTAAAATGTGAATCTTTGCCTCAAGGCCTAGTTCAAGTCTGTAGAAGATCACATCTCAGATACTTCCTGCCAGTTCTAGTGGTCCACGCATGGCAGAGAGATGTGCTTTGCCATCTTTGCCCTTTACAAAGGTATCTAGATTAAGCCATGAGCTTGCCTAGTTATTTAACAACTGAGGGATAGCTGTTGTACTCGAAGCTGAAAGCCTTCCTTAAGTAGAACTTGCTTTAAAGTGTGGGCAAGCTCCAAGCGAGAATGTACAGCAAATTCCTACTTGAATATATGGAGTGGCATTTGCTATACGCAGCCTTTCAAAACCTCCCAAGCCACATTAAACCTCTGCACTGGTGTAAACACAAGTGTGTGAGCTCCTGCTCTGGGTGGGACACCACCAGTACAGATAGTCCTCTACTTCTTCCTCCTTCTGTTCCTCTCCTCCTCCCCTCTTGAAATCAAATTTGACCTACAGGAGCAAGCCAGGCAAAAAGGGTGCTAGTCAAGTCCACTTGGCCATCTCTTCTATTTAGCTTTAATAATACTCCACATTTAAAACTCTTCTATTGAGTGTAAAGCTTTGTATGTCAACATTTCTGATGGGTTAGAAGCTGAGACCAGAAAGGTACATGTACAGTAACTAATTGATTAATCCTGCAGCCTCAAGGACAGTGTTGCATGTCTCAGTCTCATAGTTTAGTAGAGGGAATGCACTTATGTACAGTCAAAAAAACACATTGTTGTATGTGCCTCCAAAATAGAGTGTATTTAAGAGTTAACTACCGTGCTACAGGAGACGTGCGTAAAACTGTATCTTCTCACCAATACAAAGTGGACTTAACATGTGATTAAGAAAACCTTTGACACATGTTTTGACTGAACAATTATTCCTGAGGCCAATTATATTAAGACCTATTGATGATAACTGTCATAATTCCAAGGAAGCCCCATTTATAGTTTTAACAGCAAAGAGTACCAGTCCTTTTGTATTCCTGCAGCAGGTTTGAAATGCAAGTGCACATTTGAGATGCAGATAGTGGTCAACAAATACAGAGGCTTTGCCTGTAGTCAAAATTGCATGGATTTAATTAAAGGTGTTTTTTTACTAACTTACTTAAAAGGGCATAAAACACTGTCTGGTCATTTCTAATTGATTTTGAAGCTGTTTACATTGATTTTTCTTTATTTGGTAGGTAATTGATTTAAAATGAATCAGCATAATCCTGGTTTAAATTAAATCAAGAGCAGCCATGCTGGGTCTTACCCTGGTTTAATTTATCTAATTTGAAATCACACCTCTAGTTTTATTCATCTAATCTGTCTGCTGAAGTGAAATTTTTTTTAGGTAGAAGCGTATCCATAGAAATTGTTAATAAGACAAAAATAGGTGATAGTAGTGAGTTATGACAAAAATATTTTCAGAAGTAAATAGAGAATCACTTAGAAGGCTTCAAACACAGTCACAGCAAGTCTTAAGCAATGGTCTCACTGTATGTCATCAGTTACCTGGTATTCAGAAGCCAGTTTTGGCTGAACCAGTTAGTGGCCCAACAATGCTGCTCAGCAAAAGTGCTCCGTGGGGATAGGAGCCGACCTGAAGCAAGCTCAGAAATGGTGGTGGGAGAGGCAGGCAAACAGGAGGGGAGCAGCAGAGGGACCATGGCTGGCTTCCACCTACTGAAGCACACAGTACTTGGAGGTTGGATCCTTGTGTTTTAACCCATCTCTGCCAGACTTGGAAATTAATGACACACCCAGAATGTGCTTACAGTGGAGTTTTTCAGCAGTGCACAGTGATGCAGCTGTTGCACCCATGGCTACACACCACTCTCAGAAACACATTTCTTCCTTGAACATCTGTCTTCTTTTTCTGGACAGTAAGCACACTGGTTGGGTTTAAACATATAAGAACAAGCTAAAATGTAAGGTTAAATTTTCTAGATTTGTTGCTGTCTTATTCTTTACAGTCTGCTGTTGTTTTCCTGTCATCATCTCATTGCTTGTTGCATTTTCTGGAGGCAGAGTAGCAGATAGACTTTCTGTTTAGCTCAGAACACATACTGGTTGAATAGGAAGTTCACTTTAAAACATCTGATTATGTGTGCAGGCATGATTAAAGTGCAATGAAGCGACAAAAAAGGACATTATATAAATGGAAACCACTTCTATGAGTTTGCTTTCCCCAGGGCCAGCTGTGTGGATCTGTGTCGGGATCTGTATTATTCAATATATTCATAAATGCAGTCATTAGTGAGATTACAAAATTTCTTGATAATATGTAGGTTACCTAGGTGAGGATGAGGGCTGATTATTAAAACCTGCCAGAGGTTTTAATAACATACAGTGATGAACATAATCAAAAAACAGTCCTAACTGGACATATAAAAACTTTTAACTTCACAAGTAAAGTGTGGTTCCTCAGCTAATTCCTACCTCTCAGGAAAGAGTTACAGGGATTCTGATAATTCCTCTATGAACATGTTAACTCTGTGCTTGTAAACAGTCCAGAAAACCAGATCCAAGGTCAAGAATTGTTAGCAAAGAAATGGAGATTAAAATAGAAAACATCATTATGCTAATTTGCAACTCTGTGGTGTGCCCACACTGAATGGTGTTTGCACCCACTTTAAAAAGACACACGGCTGGAGAAGACTCACAGAAGAAAGCAGGGATGAGCAAAGTTTCAGACTGAGGAATGACTAAATAGTCCAAGGGACTTCAGCCTGAGACCAGCAGAGCAAAGAGCTGCTAGAAAATACTTATTGGCATGTAGAAGGTAAACAGGTATCAGCTGTTGCATGGCTATTCTTATGTTAAGTCCCTATATTAATAGTTCCAATTTCCATGTGAAAATGGAAAATTTACAATTTGATCAGCCTTTCCCAGTGCTTATGAATGCTATGACCACATTTTGCTCTGCTCTGTAGAATTAGGAATTTGTAAGTATATCCAGGTCTGGTATCCCAAAGTGGAGTACAGGACACAAAGTAGGGAAAGAGAATACCAGGAACTGTTTCTAACAGCCCAAGACTAATTAATCTTTGATAAATTTCTTTCTTTGTTATCCTTGCAGACTTTGTGGCTTTGAACCATTTTATGATGAAAGGGGAGATCAGTACATGTTTAAGAGAATCCTGAACTGTGAATATGACTTTGTGTCCCCCTGGTGGGATGACGTGTCTCTGAATGCCAAGGATTTAGTAAGTAAAGCAAAAATGAGACTGGAGTATCTTTGCTGATATGTATTTGGATAGTATCACTTCCACTGAGAAAGAGAGTCCATTTTGGGGTGGGGTCAGAATAATTGGTTAATTAATTATTCATATGGCTCCTTGCTTTTCTTCTTCTTATCTCTGGTATATTATGGTGCTGTTAAATATCCGCTGTTAGTCCAGTGCTGTAATTTTGCACTCAAAACTGTGGATGTTCAGGTCCTTCTGTGAACTAAGCCACAAATTGTTGGCAGCTGTCCCAGTGTTCATGCATGCCTACTTTTCATGCTAGCTCTGAGGTGTTTCGTCATTCCTCTTTGCAGGGCAACCACCTTCAGGGGAACGTAGAAACAAGCCCTGTATTTTGTGCAGTTTTCAAGTCTGAACTTTGGAGGAAGAATATAAAAAGGAGTGAAGCCCCCACACACACACTTTTGCTGACAGCTTTTTTCTGTCCATTTAAGCTTTTTCTCAGTAGATGAGAAAAGACTCATTACTTTTCAATATGGTCCATAAGCAAAATGCAAGGGCTGGCGTGCTATCTGCACTGTATTCTTTTTTTACTGGATAAAGTAAATTGGATCCAGGAGACACTGATCTGCAAAGATAGGTATGCTTGAGTTTGATTTTTAGTCAACAATAACTTGCACAATTCAGTTATTTCATTAGCACTGAAGACACAAATGCTCAGTTCCATATTGCTTATACAAACTGTGCCATAAAATACCACATAATTAGTATTTATAAAGTACTTCAGGATGCCTCAAATGGAAGGACTGTAGAAGTTCAAAGTACTTTCTTGTTGTTGTATTCGATGTGAAGTTTTTCTAAGGTCAAAAAAATACCATTTACTTCCTTTTGTCGTCAAAACCCAGATAAACAGCAGCCTGCATCAAAGCTGCTCTTTATTGTATACAGAGAGCTTTGGTCCAAACTGGTCCTTACCATTTTGTTACAGTAAAGCTCAGAGTTTCAGGTTTGAACACTGTATAGCAAGTTGCAAGTAAGGATGAAGGCCGTGGCTCTCAAAACCCATGCTGTGGGCAGTTCTGGGGTGTTCATTTGTCTTGTGTGGACGCACAGTGGGTATTCTTCACGATGACTGTTCTTCCGCACCTGCTTCAGGGCACTGTCTTTCTTTAATAGCTTTTTGTGAGGAAAGTTCAGAGAGCCCTGAAGCAAGTCCTCCCCTCACGCTTGGGCACATGGCAGTGGTGGAGCCCTGTGCCATCACTTGCACTCTGCTCCAAGAGTGGGCAGTCAGGAGAGTTGCATAAGTGTGGCTCTGCTGAGTACCATCCATGTACTTCTTTACTCCATCCTACCCTTCTTTTTTTGAAAAACATCACTTGTCCAGACACACAGCAAAACCCATGAAATGTAGCTTGCCTGGACACACTTTGTACCTAGCAGTTTGTACCACTGATGTCCCAAAAATGTCCTACTGTTGTGTTTGGAGAGGTGCAGCTTCCCTGGTCTCAATAGCAGAAAGAATGGCATAAACAGCATTAGTTTCATAGTGAGCTAAGAGAGAAATACTTGTACAGTACTTTTTAACTCACGTGTACATGTGGTTTTATGGTGACTGAAAGAAACATTTCATTTGTGATGTACCTGGCAGTGACTGCATAGTACAAGTCTGCATGAGTTACATACACTAGAATTTAAACTTTCTAATCCAACTTAAACCTTGTCGAAATCCAAAAGTGGGGATACTGCTAAGATAACTGCCTGGCTGGGGGTATTTTGAGCATCTCTTAGGGTTTATGTCACAATTCAGACATACAACAGCCTATGGTGGATTCAGGCCCGCTGCATTGGTACATCCTCTTTCAAATGTTGGTAACCAGTTGATTCTTTTCCTCCTCTCTTCCCCCTTAGCAGCTGTCTTATTCAGATATTATTTATGGAGGACCAAGAAATGCCAGAAACAAAATATGTGCAAAGACCTGTACACAAATTCTTGTTGGTTTCTTAGAATGTGTTTCACTAAGGCACTTTTCAAACCAAGACCAAAGCTCAAAAATGCAAAGCTCGTTAATGTAAATGAAGAATAAGGTTAACAGTCTTCCGTATTTCTTCCTTGTGATGCAGGTTAAAAAGTTGATTGTTTTAGACCCCAAGAAACGCCTCACCACTCTACAGGCTTTGCAGCACCCATGGGTTACAGGGAAGGCAGCAAACTTTGCACATATGGACAATGCACAAAAGAAACTTCAAGAATTCAATGCTCGGCGTAAACTTAAGGCAAGTCTCTGGACATAGTCTCTGTTTTGGCTGTGAAAGCATGCAATTAAATTAGTAGCCTTGCAGAAACCTTGCACACTTTTCAGGACAACATTCCATAGTGGTATGGAAGCTTTTTATTTAAGATGACTGATGAAGATGAAAAAGTTGAAGCTGATTTAGTTGATGTCTGCAGCCAAACAAATAAAAATGTGAGGTTGAGTGAAAACTCTATCTACACAGAACGAACTGCTGAGAATGTACACAGCTTTCGCAAATTCCTTACCTTCCTTCCTTCCTTTCTTCCCTTCTTCCTTCCTTGCTTCTGTCCATCCATGTCCTGTACTGCTTGTGCGTCCTTAGAGTATTGACCAGAAAGAACAAAATTCTGAGTAGTTTCTTCATGAGCATCCATAAATCTGGAAGATATTTAATCTACTATAGCATATTTTGATCTGTAAGCCACCCTCAGTTTCTATACCTATCAATACAAAGCAGGAGCTTAAGCCATCCTTCTGTATGATCTAGAGTCAGCATTTCAGATGTGTAGGTCCACAAAATGTGTGGGCTGAGATTAACAGGCCCAAAACATGCATTTCTAAGTACCTCTGAGAGCAAATGTGCAATAGCATTCTTTATCTGGAAATTAAGCGCTGCAAGGCAGGAGTGCAGGTGGGACCTGTGCTGAAAATAACATTAGGTTTTGAGTCACCAATATGCTCCTTTACCATCTAGTCTACATATCTACCATGGGAAGGAGCAGGGAAACATTTTTAGGTGCAAACGACAGGCAGCTGAGCATCTAATTGACATAACATCGGGAAACTTTCTTCTCCCCTAATCCCTTCCTCAGTTGTTAAAGATTTGTGTCTGCTTAGGAGAGACTTCCAGGGATGCTTCAGCACAGAAATTATTACCCACAGCTACAGTGAAGCTGCCCTTGTAGCCCTGGGGAATAAGAGTAAAAAAGCATCTTGTCTGAGAGCTTTACAAACCCCATGCAAAACCAAATTCACAATGATCCTTAACTTTGTTTTTGCTCTTTTTTTTCAGTATTATTAGGGAACTATGACAGAGAATCTCTACAGGGCAAAGAAAAAAGTTTTGTATTTTACAAAGGTCTCAGACACTGTAGATATAATTCACAGTGATGCTTTGCCCATGCAGAATTGACTAAACGTGTCTATTAACATTGTTCTCTTCAGAAAGATTTCTGTAGCCTTACAGCAGGATTGCTGTGTATTCACTGAAGATGCCATGCAATGTTGTTATATGAAAATTATTTCAGAGCATGAGCAGAGCCATAAGTTTCATTATTTCTGAGTGAGCTATTACATTCCCTGCCCAGGAGGTCACAAAGAAACACGTACCCTTTATGCATGTTTTGATTTTGATTCTCTTTATATTTTTACACCGTTGATCACCAATGAGATTTTTTTGGAGCCCAGTTTATTTAGATCCCTATAGTCAATCAATTTATACTTCTGTGTTTAAAAGCTGGTTTTATTTTTTAACTTTTTATAAGTGTATTTCTTCATTGCTTTTCTATTAAAGATTAAATGACCAAATCTCCAATTATTAAGAGAATTAACTGGAGTTAGCAGTTATTGTAGAGTTAATAGTTTTGCACACATACATGTATAAAATGAACCGTAAATTTTTAGACAATTAATTCCTGTCCAAAAAATAAGAACAAAGCAGAAAACCAGGTAGGGAATACATGCTTTAGTTGGTTTTTTGTTAATAAGAATAATACAAAATTATCCTCTCTTTCCCAACATTCAAGTCCAGCAGCAAGCTTTCTTTACGTAAGGACATATTTTTATAGAATAACTCTAAAACTCTCAGTCATGATTGGTTTTTCATAGGTTGTGTGGAATTTGTTTCATAAACATCCACATGGCTAGTGAGAGTAAATTACATTAAAAGTATCTTTATACATTATAATATCATTGAGTGGCATGTTCTATTTGTAATTTGTAATCTCACTTTCAAAATTATTGACACTTTCATTGGCTCATGCCTTGTACTTTGACTTCATATTCTGTATTAGCTGATTCTTCTTTCTTGCCAATGTTTATATAGTCTCTTGTCATTAGTATCTTCTTTTTCTTTCTTTTTTTTTTTTGCATGGTTACCTCTCCAACCACCCACAAAACTTGCTATACTCCTCATCCCTTCCTGCAGACCCGCTTCTTCTGTGATGCCTAAGCAAAAAGCTAGCCAAGTCAAAAATAGCTAGACTTTTCATACACAGAGATTAGTATTTCTTTTTCTCACCTCTGTATGTTTGTTTTTTCAGGCAATAAGACTCTTCAAGGCAAGGGCTAAGATAACTGTCTTAATGTGTGTCTTCATTTTGTGACATTTTATGTGATATGAGAGCCTATCCCCAATGCATATTTATATATATACATAGGAGGTTGCCCGTATGCTCTGCACCGTTATGCTTGGCATATGCAATAGTGATAAATATTGTTTCCCTTTGTGAACTTTTCATGGAATAATCAGTGCTAATACTGTTACTATCATGACAGAAGATAACATTCTTTTTGCCATCTAACTTCAACACAGGAGATCTGAAGTAGTTTCTAAAAAAAAATGCAGCATGTGCAGCTGAAAAAAAAATTCTGTTCATGTTGGCCAACTTGTAACCTTGTGAAAGCAGGAATTTTAAACCTCAGTCCAGTATTTCAGGTGGCCTTCTAAATCTGTCCAGGCCCAGGCAGGTATCTGAATGTCACATTACCATGAAGACTAAACGCAGTTACATTCCCTAACGGGATGATGCTAAGGCTGCAGTGCTGACAGACCGTGTCCTTTAAGGAACGTTTGCTTGATCCTCTCTTTCTCAGGCTGCAGTAAAAGCTGTGGTGGCATCAACTCGCCTCGGCAGTGCCAGCGGTCACAGCACGCATGATAGCAACAAGCCCAGCCGTAACCCGTCTCCCGTCCATGACTGCAAACCCGAAGAGAAACCCACTCAGGAAGCAGAAGCAACTCCAGAAGAAATGTCTTAGGCCAATGTGCTTCCTTGTTTCAGCTGAGATCTGTCATTTCATACACCAGCTAACTTGTCATTCAGCAAGAGAGATTCGTAAGCTTGGCCTCTCTGGTTCTGCTTTGGGGTGCCAAATGCACTGGCTGGTGATTCTACCTTCAATGCATGTGACTGCTTATGAAAATAGTAAACTGTTCCATAAGGCATGTCATGGAAACAGTGTTATTTGCAGTAATACCGGCAGGTGAAAAAATGGGGATGAATAACTACCTACCATAATGCGTATACTTCATATACATCTATCCAGTGTTTCTAGATGGCATTTGAAACAAAATACTATTTAATTTGGTTTTATGAAAGTAGGTGTCTTCTGTATGTCGTGAGTTTCTTTGAACTGCTTCCTTCCAGATTCATAGTTCTGCAGCAGACAAAAGGGAAGGAAATACCAAGCCAATGCTTTTAAAACTCATGTACGAAATAATGCTTTTTATGTGTAAAATTCAAAAAATATTTGGGGATTTATATGCAAAAAACATTCCACTACTTCTGGGAAGAAATTGAAATGTTAGTTCCACTGGGCATGAAAACGTACGTTCCTCAAGCTTGTGTTGAGAATGCCTTATTCTGCCTTTTCCTGTTTATATAAAGTATTTTAATGACAACCAAAATTACTCAGATTTCTGCCATTTCATTCTCTAGTAAAGTGTTAGCAAAACAAAACGATAGGGGACTGAAAGGGGATTACGGTAGATGCAGATTTTTGAAATACTGTTATATTTATTCATTAATTTCTAAACTGTGCAGCTAGAAGACGTTTTTATAGGGCCTAAGGGAATAATCTGCAATTATCAAGCTGTAAATGCTTGAAGAAAGCTATTCCACAACTTAATGATTTTGCTCTGGGGAAACACTCTTATACAAGGTCTGGGAGCAAGCAGTATAATCCAGTTGCTTCCCAGATAGTTTAGCCTCATGAGTAACCAGTTTCCACTTGTGAGCATAATTAGTCCAGATTTTCCTAACAAAAGACTCCTCCTGTGAAGTGATCCACCAGCACAGATCTTGCATCCCCCAGAGCTCCTGTGTCTTAAGTTAAAAGCTTAAGTGCATGGATCAGCTTGCAAAATTAGGGTCAGGCTCTTCAGCTATCTTGATTTTTTTGTTGAACGTAGTTGATAGGAATTGAAAAACTGACATGCATCAGTATGTATGACTGTTTACATTTGTTTGTTATCGCTTTGATAGCACATGAATTTCGTAATGTTATTGATATGTTACAGAAATGGCAAAAAGAACTTGATGTACAACAATGTCATTTGTGTTTGTTAAACTTTTTAATACTGATAGTTGCCTAACACCCTAGTACACTCAACATTCCTCTTTTGCTTTAATTGTTTTTATGTTAAGTTAAGCCTTGCACAACTTGCCTTGAAAAAAAATACCAGCTACTGGACAAACAAGTCATCAATAAAACATTCAGTAGCTACATTTCCTGATGAAATTAAAGGGTAATACAATGTTATTCCTACGGTAGGTTTGATAAATAAAATGTAATCTAGATTAATATAAAAAGAAAGATTAAAGATATTGTCTTTACTAGGTGAGAATGCATGCTAATGAATGTATTGTACTTGAGATTTTTTATCCGTTTCTTATAACTCTTTGAACTTCTAAAAAAAGGTTTGCTAATTAAGCGCAGTTGAAATTTAAAGTATGTGCATCCCTCCTTTTCCCAGGTGTCACACTTTGAGGTCAGCTGAAACAGCTGGTGGGGGCATGGCAGGTGTGAACAGGCCAACGAGACACTTTTGCAGATTTTTCCTTGAAAACAAGTACAGTAAGACTAATCACTTTGGAGAAAGTGATAGGTACATTCACCTGTCTGACTTTTTACTGTCTGTCTTACCTCCTGCGAGGCGACTGCAGGACAAATGCATTTCTCAGCCACAGCCCTCCTCCCCCGATTACAGAGGTGAAGCCATGCGAGTTTGGTCAATGCGGAGGTTTGACGGGAGTGGTTGGATTTCTGTAACGTTTCCTCCTTTGTTTGGAGTAGTTGCTTCTAATCTGCAGAAGTGGGGCCGGCTGCACAGTCATTGCACACCTATGAGTGCTTGAGCGAAATATCTTCATCTGAGACATGGTTTGTTGAGCTAAAAAGTAGTCCCAGCTGATTCTTAAAGTTACTCTTCGCTGAATTTGCATATCATAAATATGAACTGATGCCATGCAACTGGAGACCTCTCTGTGACAGCATGATCTTGGTGGCAGCTCATTCTTGTGCATAAAGGCTCTGGGGCTTCAGTTGGTTTTGCTTAGTTTTCTTTTATTATGCTCAATATGAAGCAATCAGCATGTCTGTGCTGAATGAATTACCAATATGTGACTCAGTAAAGTATGATGCCTACTTATGTATGACAGTACTACACAGAAGGAAGAACAGCACTAGGGTGTATGCATGTATAACTGAAGAAAGGAGTGTTAACGTGCATTGTTTACATCTGAAAAATCACATCCCGGTGGCATCTGCCATAATTCAGACTTGGGAGTGCAACACCAGTGTCTTACTGTCACTGAAAAATATGAACACACCCAAAAACTACTGGAGGTGGACCAGTTCCACATCTGTGGTTATAAACTAGGTAGAAAATTACTGATGCTCTTTTCTGTTGAAATCCTAAGCTTTAAGTTTTAAAATGTTCAATGTATTAGCAAAGTCCTTCAAGTACAAAAGGGGGAACCTTGCCATCTTTCTGAAGCATTTGAACTTAGCAAAACTTTTCCTTTAGAGGCAGATTGTAGTATTAGCCAATTAAAGTCTAATATCTGAGAGCTAGGCAGAGGATCTGATGGCTGTTAAATAGCTAACGTCCTGCCTTTGCACAACAACAGGGGTTTTTACAAGTTCAGAAAGATTCACTCCAAAATAGAACAGATTTCCTGTCATTTCGAACACTTTTGCTTGCCATTTTGCGGATGACACAGTAAATTGCACTGCATGAGCCCGGTGTTGGTTTGTTAGCTGAACTTTGTACTTTGCATTGTGCAAGCATGCTGTAAAGACACAGATACACTGTAATCAAACTTTTGAATGCAAAAGAGCATCAAGGCAAAAATTTGTGATACAGCATGTGCTTCAGAAGAAGGGTACTAAGGGCTCTGTCCCCGTGAGCGAGCAGGCTGTCGGGCACACGGAGAGGAGTGACAAAAAGTGCCCCCCATCCCCTTTGCAAGGACCCCATGCCTCGGTGAATAAAGCAAAGTGCTCTGAAAAGCCATGTGGTACTAGAGCAGGATAAAAGCAACAACCAAAAAGTTTTTGGAAGGGGCTCAGATCAGCAGAGAGTCCCAGGCTGGAGGAGGCTGTGGCTCACAGGCAGCCGGGCCTCAGCACTTACCAAATAAAGATCCTTCTCCTACAACTTGCACTGCGAGTGAAACACAGACGCAGCTGGCAGCTGTGGGGGAAGTGAGGACAACACCGCATTTTTTGCAGCCCAGCAGCAAGGAAAGGGAAGAAGATGCTAGGAGTTGTCAGTGTCCAACTTAGCAGATGGCTAGCAGTATCTGCTAAGCAGCAAATGCAGGAGGACTCTGGAGAAAAAAACACCCATTTCCAAGTAACGATTGGCAGCTATCGCTCAGCTCCCGCATACATCCTGGGGCATGCTGTTATGTAGAGCCCTGCAGTGCAGCTCTCGGGGGAGGCATGGGGGGGGTTAAGAGTGGCATATGGAAGTGTAGGGTGGAGGACTCCCAGCAGATCCTTGCACAGCATCCTGCATATTGCCTGCTTACAGAGTGACGGACACTCGTGAGTCTCAGCTCAGTGCCTTGACCCCTGGCTTGTGCAGAGGCTGTGTATTTCTACTGGTGAAGAACTCAGTTTTGTGTGGCTGAGTCTACCTTGTTGCTGCTCAGGTTACAAGTGTATAGCTTATGTAGGCATGGCATTCAAGTAACACAAGGTATCTTCTTACATGGCAGAAAAGCAGGAATGAGGCTGACCAAGCAAGATGCACAGTTACACCTAGAGCACAACAGCAGGGATACAAGCAAGTCCTGAAGATACCCAAGGTAAACGAAGAGACAGCTCAGAACATCCTTAAAGTTGCTTTATAAAACACTAGTAGCTCAAAGAATGTCCTTTCCTCCCTTTCAGACTAATTTCAGTTAGAACATACAACCACAATAGTGAGAGTTAATTCTGCTTTTGTATAAAGAAATTTAGCTTCCCTGATAAGCCCCTGCACATGGAACAAAAACCACCAGCTGCACTGCAAAATAAGAAGAAAATAAAATTATAAGGAACAAAGAGGAGAAAAATAGGAATAAAATAATTACGTAGTCTAGTTATATCTGGAATGTAAAGATCTTAGTTCCAGAACCTGTATAAAGTTTTACTGACAAGACTCAAGGTTCTCCACATAAGCAAAATTTTGCTTTCTGTCTGGAAGGTACAACTTCTGGCCAGAGTAATTCAGTGAAGATTGATGGAGGGTCAGTGCAAATATGGAGAGCATCCCTTGGAGTGTGAATCCTCTAACTTATATAAGGATGGAACAATGTACATGCATATAACTAAAAATCCAGCAAAAGCAAAAAAAAACCCTGCATTGCATGCACTTCTACCCCTCCAGACTGGAACAGAGGACATGAACGCAGTCATGAACTTGGTCATTATTGGAAGGCATTCAGATATTGTGGGGATAGGCATAGTACAGAAGCAGGAACAGAACGGAATAGTCAAAGTGGCCCAATTCTGAACTTATCAATAAAATTATAGATATATATTAAAACATATATGTGTACACACACACACAAATATATAAATTTATCAAAAGGGAGGCAGAGACTGCTGAACAGTCTCCTAAGAGCCATGCCTGCATTAACAGTCACAGTAACCTTTTAAGCCGTCTTTTGCCCTTTGCCAGCGTTACTCGGCTAGAACTGAAACCATAGTGTTTCACATTCTTGTATACACAGATCATCACTGGATGAAATTCAGTGTAATGGATATCAAGGTATGAAAGATTAATAAATACAGTACTACAGAATTTTCCCTGGCTTTGGCTCCTTCATACCAAGACACAACTGGGAAAAGAGCACTTCAGTGCCCTCGTTCTTTTGCATGCTCAGGACACGAGCCAAAGTGGGGTGACAACAAAAGGACAGCATTTTGTGATGGGTTAGAGCTGCCCTAAACTGCACCAGAGGCCCCTGCCCAGTGATGCTCCATCCACAGCACATGTGACCAAGAACTGATAATCTAACCCTTAACTTGTGTATCAGGAAGATGTTTACTGGCCCAGGTATTTTAAACAGCATGTGTTCGCTCCTATTAAGTAGCATAGAGCTCCTCCCATTGTATCAGCTACTTTTTTCTGTCCACCTGAAAATTGCAGCATTCCAGGGGGTTATATGACAATACATAAAGAGCAAAGCTTAAAAGAAAGCGATCTTTTCTGTTTTTCCATTTGAAACTCTGGTTTCAAGAACAAGTGTTAACATGCATTCATGGCCAAACGGCTTGTTGTTTTTCTTCCCCTTTATGCTTCATCTTTTTTCCTGGCCCTGGACCCCATGGGGCACCCAGGAAGAGCTGTCAGCTGCCAGTCAGTGGGAGAAGAGCCATCTGACGCTTGGCAGGTTTCAGCTGCACTGCCCTGACAAATCTGCTGTTGCCCTTTGGTCTGTCAGATGGTTTCACTCCTGCTCTTCTGAGTTGCTTGTGCTCCCAAAAGAGTCTAGGCTTTACTGGTCAAGTATAAATATATTCCTCTGTGAGCCACTCGGTGTAATTTGTCATTGCCAGTTAGTACCCAGGGAGAGGTGTTTCTCCTTTCCCTCCCCATTTCCTAGACTCATGCCGTTTTCTGGCACCTTCTGTTTCCTTTCTCAAGAGCCTATACCTGGCTGACAGAAATAGCCCAGTGCTATGCAACAAATGCCAGACAGAACCAGAAAAGGATTCAGCTCCTTGAGTTAGTTTCCCAATAGAAAATGAAGGCACCTGGGCTGCTGTAAATGCTTTGCCTGTGCGAGCTGCTAACACTTGGGGTGAGGGGTTCAGAGCAAAGTGGCACAAGAACAGCACCATGCCAGGTTCTGCTCCTCAGAACCAGGAAGCTCCATTGTCAACAGCATCTTTTTCCTTCCGTGGAGAAGATGTGGTTTAGGTCAATCGAAAGAAGCACATCAGGCTTAGGAACTCTGAAAAATATCATGTGTGCTATGACCAATGATCTTCTTAATATCATTTACTTAATACCAGTTGATATACTTAGTATCATATTTTATGCAGCATTGCCACTCACAGTGTTGGCAGAAGAAACAGTGAAGTCAGTTCATAACACTTGGTCCCATTTGTTGTCTGGAACTGTAAATAATGATCTGCTTTATAATACAAAACTGTGTGGAGCCAGTCATTGCATCTGCATATGTACACACAGGGAGAGACTATCAAAGAGAAAAAAGGCTGTAATTCTTAGCCCCATGTTAGGTGGATCTGGAATGGCTCTCCTAGTTGAAATTACTATGTCGTAGACATTAGGCAGTTATTCTGGTAACTCAAAAGCTGAGGCAAGCCATTGGGTATGATTTACAGCTGCAAATGGCATGTGATCTATCCCAGAGGCCGTATGTTCCAGTAGCCACTGAGTCGTATTTATTCATCCACAGAACTGTGCATAGGGGTCTGCTTTATCCTGTCAGCCCTCAGTATCATCTGCCATGTCCTTTCGAGCTATTCCTTCCAAGAGAAAGCTTTTTCATTAATCTAGGAAATTTAAATTAATTGTGCACAAAGCCAACAGTTGTTCATCCATGTCTACTTGACACTGCAGCCTTGACGGAGGCTCTCTTCCAACCCCTGTCAAAGCAATAGTGTTGGGCACCACATTAGTTGTGATGACATAATGTTGTTTTAATCCTGCCCAAAGAATTCTCTCTCCCTCCCAGACAAGCCAGAGGAGCTGTAGGTTTTGCAAATGTCCAGTGATCAAATTACCTCATCAGATTATCATACTTAACTAACCAAACAGGGTGTATGAAGAGTAAAGTGCAAAGACCCATGGCTGTTTAAGAGCCATATATCTGAGACATTGCTGTTGAGCTCCATCTTACACTTCTGCTTGAAGTTAACCAAAATGACTAGGCCCATTTAAATCAATTGGCCTAGCCACAGCAATAAAGGCACCTGTGTGAGAATATCTTTGCAGATTAAGGCACAATTTTTACAGACATTAACCACAAAACCCTTCAAATGTTAGCTCCAAATAGCTGCGTTGCACTGTGAGAAATTATAGCTACCATACCTGCAAGAACCAGGGTATCTAGAAAAAAAAACAGATCCCAAGGCATGACTGTGTTACTTACAAATGCTAACTTTACATGAACGAGCACAACCACCACCACAAATTCCTAAGTACCGCCAAACAATAAATTCCCACAACAAAAACACCAGAGGATTTTGCTACGGACCACACCAAAGAGAGCTCCTTCTTAGCTTTGTCTGGACAAAGAATAAGGGGAAAAGTGTCTATAAGTGTTTCCTCCAAGGTCTCAGGTTCCCTGATTTCTGTTATCTTCCAGACATCAACATCAGCCATGTTTATGAAAGTACCACAAATGTATCCCACGCCAGCCTCCTCTAGGTGGAAAAACCTCACCACTGATCCCACTTTTAATTTGTAAGACATCACAGCTGGTTTTTTTGTACTATTAATATGGCTCCCAGTCTCTTCCTCAGCTTGCTATGGGTCCTGGAGTAGTTTTTAATGGTGAACAGGATTTTGTCAAGAAACATTTCATAAAACTAAGCAAATGTACTGGACGCATATTTAGAAAAAAGAAAATCTTTGAAGGATTTTCTAAATCCTGCTGCAGCAGTGTCCTCCCTGAGAAGTATCTTCCTTGGGAATGACAGTGATCCATGGGACCCTGCAGAGGGTCCCAGGCTGGTGCCACCACCAACCTACTACCCTCAGTGTAGAGGTGGGTGCCTCATTTGCTCTGCTCAAATCTTTACCATCTTGGCTGCAGGGAAACAATAATTACAAACTAAGATATTTTTTACTGAAAGTAATTAGAAACAAGAACAGTTAAACTACTAGCTGCTGAGAGCTAACCCCAGCTGTGTCTTCATGCTATTATGCACAACAGGAACTGCTTCCTTGTTCACAACACATGCTCGTGGGAAGTCATGCTAACGCTTCTGATTAAATAGCAGAAATTTCATTTAATGTTCCATAAGAGACATTGTTTTGGGGTTTGGTTGGGTTGGGGTTTTTTTTCAGAATACACAGTGTTGAGAGGCCTATGCTTGTGAGAAAATTAACTCTGAAGTGATTAGGTGGTCAGGGAGAAGGAAAGATGGAGAGGTGGAGGGTGAACCCTAGTCCCTAAGACTAAGATAAACAGGATGGTCTTTCAGAACAGCAAGGGTGGCTGATCCAGCTTGCGAGGGAGTGGGAGAAGAGGGGAAGAGTCACTGAGTCTGTCTCACCTGGGGGAAGCAGTTTGTTAGTCCCAAGGAGCTATACCACCGTGCCCTTGCAAGCCTGGGATGCACCAAGCAGAGTCTGTCTGGCTGCTCCAGGAGTTCATTAGCTTAAACTGGTTTTAACCTGAAGAAATGTGATACATTAAGGGCTTGTGTCTGGCTTGGCCTTGGTTTGGAGGCTCCTGGTGGCTCTTGGCTTTGAGGCTGGATGAGGACCAGACCGTAAGCAGGGAATTTTGTGCTTCTCTTAATTCAAGAGGAGTATATGCTGCATGGTTAGGGTATGTGCTGATGCTTCCAAGACAAACAGACAAATGGTGCTATTGACTTGTAACACAAAGTATTTTATAAGCCTGTTACAGAAGCTCGTTGATCTCAGAGCAATGGCGGCTGGACTCAATAATAACAATGAAAAATGTCATATATCTATTAGACTTTCTCAAATTAGCTCCATGTTCTGTGTACCTCACTCCTTTTACTGCTTAATGTGTAAGAAATCCTGTACTGTCAACACTGTTTGCTTGTACTAACAAAGATGTTAGTGACTAAATAGAAGTTTATGGACTGCTTGTTTAACTGTACACTTTTACTTCAGACTAAGCCTGTTTGTGTCATAACTTTTCTGATACTGTGCAAATGAACCAGAGAGAAATTGGAACCAGGAAAATATTGACAGTTTTGTTGTTTCAGTGTATTGTACTTGGGACCAATGTACCTGCTTGTGTGCTTGCATGGAAATGCTGATAAGCCATGAGAATATGCTTTGATGGTGGGAAGTCTATTTTTAAGTGGCTTGCATGAGCGATCTGATGCTAAATAAACTAGTAAATCTGGAAATGCTTACATCTATTATTTGCTGACAGCTAATGCTCAGCATAGGATAAGGAACAACAGTAATTATTATAGGGAGATGTAATGATGGGTGTTATCTGTTTATATAGCACAGTCTTGAATTAATTCCAACTTGGCATAGCATTTCCCCTTCTCCTCTTCCCTCAAAACCTTAGCAGTTGGATAACAAACTGAATGTTTGTTTGCTTGCATGGAAATGCTGATAAGCCATGAGAATATGCTTTGATGGTGGGAAGTCTATTTTTAAGTGGCTTGCATGAGCGATCTGATGCTAAATAAACTAGTAAATCTGGAAATGCTTATATTTGCTATTTGCTGACAGCTAATGCTCAGCATAGGATAAGGAACAACAGTAATTATAGATGTAATGTGTAATGATGGGTGTTATCTGTTTATATAGCACAGTCTTGAATTAATTCCAACTTGGCATAGCATTTCCCCTTCTCCTCTTCCCTCAAAACCTTAGCAGTTGGATAACAAACTGAATGTTTGTTTTGGTGGTGTTGGGTCAATGGTTGGACTCAATGATCTTAGAGGTCTTTTCCAACCTTAATGATTCTATGATTCTATGATTCTGTGTTATTAGTGGTGGAGTACAGAACGAGGGGGCTGGAAAGACTTTTGCAAGGTTGTCCAGGCTATCCCTGTGCCCCGGGGAGGGTTATGTGAGATAGATGCTTGTCTCACTTGTTCTTAAAGACCTACAGCAATGAAGACACTGCCACTTCCTTGTGCAATCTACCAAATAATTTTGCTACTCTTATGACTGGAAAGTATTTTATAAAGTTCTGAGTCTTTTTGTTGCAGTTAACAGTTTGTCTGTCATGGTGATCTGTTTCCTGCAACCATTTCTTATGAATTCAAAGGTTATTAAAATGCTCCTTTGTTCAGCATCCTCCTCTCTCAGCAGCACAAACCAAGTCTTTCCCCACAGGCCATGCACCCTAGGGTCTTTCACTGCTCTTCTTGCTTGCATACAGATTTTCTGCCTGTAATTGACTACTCTCTGTCTTGAACTATGTAGCCAAAAGCTATCTATCCCAAAACTGCATGTGGTACCTGAGTGGAGGCCTTGGCAAGACTGAGTTGCTGGAAGGATTATTTTTCATTTCTCTGCTTTGTTTCCGTATCTGTCATTTAGCACCCTCAGTGGTGTTGCCTCCTGCTCAGTTTGCCATGGGTCGAAACTGCCATGGGTCTGCAGAACGGCTGCTTGGCCAGTGGGCCACTATGTTGTACTGGTGCAGCTTGTTATTCCTGCCACCTACAACTCCTTAGGCTTGCAAACTGCTTGAATACAGAGTTCCTTCACACCCCTTCATGGGACATGATTTTTCAAAACCCCCGAGGGATATAAGAAATAAATTATGATAAGCTCTGCCGGACGTTCTGCATGGTAACAGTGCTCCAGAAAACTGGTTAATTTGGTGCTTCCATGGATGCTGCTGAATCTTTTCTCAAGCTGAGGCAGGGCATAGGTTCTTTCTACAGTTTCATGAAATCCTCTTCTTCCCACCTCCATAACAGAGTGCAAAAGGACAGTGGAAAGTCAAAAGGAGAGAAGAGGGCACGTACAGGAGCTGGGTCTTATGGACTTTGAGTTCCCCCGGAGCTCAAGATTCTTGAGCTTTGGACTGACCTCTTAAAAATAGCGCATCAAACAGCAGAGTGGAAGCTCGTGTTACAGCATAACTTTACACTGCTTTTATAGCGAGCTTGAGACAATCACGAAAACGGGACATAAGAAAGAACTGACAAGTCTGTAACCTGACAGAACTACTCAGAGGGACTGTCCATAAGTTAGGACAGCTGAGAAGTTAAACAAAACCGTCCTGCCTCATAACTAACAAAAATCTGCATTTCTGCTGATGCCTGGTGCAGTCTGCTTCTTTATAAAGCCCTGGGTTTTTGTAGTTCCGATGTCCTTCTGAGCAGTTAAAACACCTTTTTCCTTCAGCATGTCGTACATGTGCAAGTAACTTTTTGACTAAAATATCCAAGGATGCAGATGGTTTGGGAAATGATTCAATATCTTTACATGCATCGTGAATTCTTTATACTTTTATTTGACATTAAAAAAAAATGCATGAAAGGGCTCTTCCCTCTTCCTCACTTCTTTTTTTTTCATTATCATATTTCCATTTCTTCAGGCAAGAGGCGTGTAGCCAGTCGAACTTGTGGTGGGCATCAGGTTTCTCGATTTCTCTTCCACAAATGCTCCATTTCTATGGTATGGGCTGGGAGGCACAGAGGCAGAACAGAAAGATGTTTTGCTCATGTAGAGCATATACAAAATTTGATTCTTCATCTTGCCTGCTGTTTTGCACCAGGAAGTGTTGGTTCCTTATGATCCCAGTAAAAAGACAATCAGCCTCTGTAAAGTATCATTTAAAGTGCTATTTATTAGAGCTAACACAACAAAGAAAGAGAGGGTAGTAAAGATGATTTTGTATCCCTTCAAATGCTGGGAACCCTGAGTTGTGAGGCATCAAACAGACCTCTGGCACAGCATGCTATGCAGATCCTGCCCGTGGAAGGGTTACCCCATTTTTTGTTATTCGAGATATTACGGGATTTTCTTAAAACAATTCATCATTTCATTCATCAAACTACTTACCATTTCTACTGTCAAGCAGGAAGGATGTCCACACGAGAACTTCGTGCTGCACTGTTAGATACAGGGAAGGCCACGCAGGTGGTGTAATCACTGGTACTGTGTGGCAGCCGCCTGCGGGCTCCTCTGCTACCACTAGCTGGGTAAGTTTATCCTGCAGCCAGGGAACATGCACAGCGCAGCATGGGCCTGGCCGAGCTCAGGTTAACTGCTGTGTGGGTCACTAACTCCTCGATGTACAATGGTCTTCTGGTGAAGATTACTACACCTACTGGTTTTGGGAAACTTTCAGCATCTCAACTCTAATGGGCTGTGTTTCTGTACAGATGTTCATGTTTAATTGTATCTTTTAAATTAGTCTGATTGGTTGATACAGGGAGACCGTGAAATTCAGCAGAGGTGGCTGTGCATATAGGGGCTCCATGCTTAATCCTGTATGTGTAAGAGATGCTGGTTTGCAGGGACATTCCTCATGCTCCAGTGAACAGGCATGCTGCAATTTCTTTCCTTCTTCCTCCGAATTGTGAGGAGCTCAGAATCCTGTTAGGCATACAGACAAGGAGGGGTCGTATGGTACCCAAATAACAAAGTACTCATGTTTGCAACTGCTCAGACGCACTCCCTTGAGCATTGCCCTGCATCCCCAGTGAGCCTTGGAGCTTGAATTAGTAACACCGACATGCTAGCCATAATGCTGTGTGATTGGAACCCAAATTAAAGGCAGCACTCAGACTGACACTCTGAGAAAGACAGGGAATCTTACTTAGGATAGTAATTTGCTGCCTAGGGTCATAACCTGTCTCAGAGCTGGGTCTGTGCTGGCAGGCAGGCCAGCAGTCCCAGGTACAGAGCTCAGGAAATACTTTCTATCAGGCATCCCAGGGCACAGCCAAACTGGTCCACAGAAGGCCTGAGCAAGGTCAGTTTGTGATTATACTTTGGGCAGTAACTGATCTTCTAATAGCTCCATCTATGTTGCCTGTATCAAAGAAATATTTTCAAGGATCATTAGGCAGTCATACCGGCTTGACTGGCTGAACGAGAAATTTTGAAGAAAATCACTTTGGAAGAGACAGTTCTGGATAACGTGTTGGGATTTGGGACACCTTAACCCAGATGCCCAAGCAAGGATATGTGACATCTCTTATTGTGTGGGTCAGCTGTGAAATGTGCACAGACATCTCCTGTCATGTGTTGTCATCATCTGTGCCTGTTTTCTCCCTGCTAGTGGCACAATCCCGAGGAAGGTTAACCCCACAGTAATCAGTCCCTACCCGTACTGTAAAACTGAGTCACCAGCACAGCTCAGTGGGGACTGGAAAAGGCAGAATATATTGCAAAGTTTAAATTATGGTCTAGGACTTCAGGATATATTCTTTCCTAGAAAACACTTAATCTTTAACATTGATTTTATTATTAATCTCTCCCATCTTCATATTTTCTCTCACCAGGAAATGGGTTTAAACATCACAATTTTTCTTAATAATTCTAATTAATGTCCTTAATCATTTTCTGAAGATCTGAAGTGGCCTCTGTACCTGTTTTTACCCCACTTTGCAGAGGGTGACATCATACATGCCCCACAAGAGTGTGCTGTATCTCAGAAGTCACAGTTCCATAGAAAAGCAACAGAAGAGGGCTGCAGCTCCTTGCTCTGAAGGATGTTACAGAACTCTCCTGCCTCTATGCAGGCTTAGTGAGAGAAACAAGGAAAGGTTCTACATAAGATACAGGCATTTTCTTCCCTTGTTTCTGTAGGTGCTAATTAAATACACGTCAAAAAACATGCTGCAGCATGCTTTATAACCCTAATGTACATCTATATGCCTTTTGAAAGGTGCTATATGCTCATGTGTTTCGGATTAACTTAATTTTGATGGTTAATAAACCATTTCTTAAACATGCTAAAAGGTAAGTAATACTAAGATAAAACTAATAAAGTTCTTCCACAGCAATCATGGGTTAATTACAAAAAAAATATATCTTTTTAGAATTTAAGCTTTGAGAAAACCCTATTTGTACTGTTTTCAATAGACTTCAATTTAGCAGAAATCTGAGTTGTGCATCTTCCTAGGCCTAAATCAAGTTTCCAAGTAAAGACAGGCTTTTTGGCTTTTAAATTTAAGTAGACAAATTGATGGCATTAGAGATCACCATGCAGCTGAAGATTAACTATGTCATCAGACATAACTCCCCCAAAAATAACTGAATGCTACATCTGCCTGCACAAGTATTGAAAAAGCTACATCATGAGTCTGTTGGAATCCATGTTTTAATTTATTCTGTAATTGCATACAAAATATAAATACAATTCTCTTAAGTGCTGAACACAGTCAGTTAAAACCACTGTTAAGATAGACTGACTTTCTGAACATAGGCACGACTTGACAGGTTTCAATAGAACTATGGCTACTTTTACAGCAATGAATCTTCTAGGTTGAATCACCAGCTCACACCATCAAAATAGTTCTGGTTATTTATAATTACTGGAGGAATTATACACTCTTTTCGCGTCTTACAAATTCATCATGTTTCACGTTTATAAATTAATGAAAGTTGAGATCAGGGCTTGCGCTGTTCCCAGAGCATCTATCTGAAGTACTGGTCCACCTCCCAGCACGCTGTGGTAGAGTACCTTGGACTGCCCCCAAATTGAACTTAGCCCGATCTCTACCTTCTGCATATGTAAAATAAGGAGCACAGCTACAGGCAAGGTCAATGCTGAGGTTTTAGATGAAGAACAGAAGCCAAATATGAAAATTTTCTTCTTTAGCCACCTTTCCCATCCACACACAGAGCACGTAGTTAAAGTGCCAAAGATTAGACTGTCATATTGCCTAAATCCCTGAAAAAGTAAGTTTTTAAAAAAAAAATACTAGTCATATAAAAATAATTTTGATGTGCCTATTTATATGCCATTTCCCTAGCAAAAACTGGTCTCTGCTATTCTTGGGCACCTCATTCAGAAGTTACTTTCAGATAACTGTATTCCAGCTTAACTGAAACACTCTTAAACTCAAGCACTGACAAACCTCACAAACTTGCAGAAATTCTGGTGCTGTGAGGATGACAGAAATCTATACCAGGGAATTTACTTTGTCTCCCACTACCTTCTAACAAGCCAAACATGGGCTCCTGCACTTTGTCCTTTCAACTACTTTCCTGTTAGTACTGTCTTGGCTTCACCTAGATTGTCCACTGACTTAGGAGGAAAAAAATGCCATAGTGGGAAAAGAGGTTCTGGTCAGATGAGTACTTGATTTTGTGGCTTTCTTGGTTCTGAATGTAGTCTGGTTAAAGAACAGGTCTGATTCAAGATCTAACACCCCTCTCAATCCTTAGCTGTATAAAAAGAAAGTAAGTTTTGGTTTCAAATAAATACAACACACTAGGAAACGGGACATCTTTCTTCTAGTTCTGTATTACTCTACAGATGAACCGCTTGGAACAATGACTGTAGGAGTATCAGCTATGCATTGCTTCAGCAGCATAATCAGCATACATTGTCAATCATTGCACTCCTAAATCAGAAGCGTTTTTAGAAGTGTGAGATTTCCCATTATAAATCCTTCAAATTCGTTACTACCTTCTGTGATTTCTCCTCATCTGAAAACTGGAGAATTGTACTATGCTCTTTCATTGATTAAAAAAAAAATTTAAATCTGACTCCGTTCTCTGTCTCTGGTAGTCACTACTCTGTTACTCACTTGAATGTTCAGACTCATTGGCAGAAGCAATAGACTTCATCTGTTAAAACACACAAAGCCAGTTTAATCAGTGTTTAAAGAATAAATTACTATAATGCAAAATAGAAGAACTACTTTGCTTTCAGAAACTTTATTCTCATTCACAAAATATTCCCATCTCTAGGCCTGCTACTGAAAACAACTCTGTTGACAAAAAGGAAACCTGCATGGAGAAATTTTTATAAAAAACATCATCATACTTAAAACACACTAGGAATTTTCTTCCATTTAAACCTAAGTCTTCTTTCTTCAACTGCTCTGTGCTTCATCAGCCTATCTTCACTGAAAGCATAAAAAGCTGTTTCACTCAAAGCTAAATAAGGGTAGGTACTCTAGGGGTGTTAGAGCCCTTTTAACAGGAGTTTGGAACAGAGACCTCTTAATCTTTTCTGCAGCGCCTAGTGTTGCACAAACATCATCCTCTAAGTGTCTTGTGCTCCTTCTGACCCGTTTCTCCAGCACTGAAGTGCCTCTGTGTAGATTTAAACTGGGCTTTTTACAGAGCAATGGAATATTTTTCTCTATATACATCTGTATCACAATCCCTCAATTAGTCAGTCGCAGCAGTTTTAAAAAAAAGAAGACATGAATATGCAGATTCACTATACATGAAGTCTTTATAACTGGGAAGAATAAAGAGGGTACGTTTCACACAGTTTCCTCTATAATCATGTCAGCTTTCATCCCACACAGCAGTATTGCTAGGGCTTTCATACTTGCCTCTGTACCAGTACTAGAAAGGAGTGGACCCTAGCATTTAGGAAAAAGTGTGTCTGCTGACACCGATTCCTTAGTGTCCTTGTGGTGGTGCAAGATCACCTTGTGAACTTCCAGCACTGCAGGGGAAACAAGGAAGATAGAAAAGATGGGAAGAGTACCCATGGTGTTTAAAGGGAACTGCAGAATACACAAAACTGAACAGGGAGTTGACATTTTCTGCCTATGAAGACACCAAAGGCTGTTTGATGCCATTAAACAGTACTAAATGCCTTAATACACGAAGCATGTTGGGAGAGCCCTCTCTATACTTGGTGTTATGTTTCTTCTACCTCTCCACTTGAGCAATGAGAAAGAAAAGTCCTCACTGTTCAGAGTTCAGCTACAGTGGCCAGTGTCCAAAGAGCCAATATTGCAGGGGAACAATTTTCATCTGAATTTTTTTTTCCTAGGAGTCCATTATCAGTCCTTGGATTGTATGCATAGAAATGGCCCTAAAATATTAGGGCTCCGAGGTACTTTCCCTATTTACTATGCAGCTAAACTTGCCTCTACTAGCACTGGTAAAGCATAGGGATGATTACAATCTCACCTGAGCAAATGATGCATGCCAACATTAAAAGCTTAATGTCAGGTTTTAAACAGAATTCAGGTTCCTAACAGCACAGACAGTAATCTTTTGAAAGTCCCTGCTATGTACCTATCAGCATCACTGGTTGGCTAAATATCCTTAAATATCTGACCCTCCATCCTCCAGCAGATCTGAGCAACTCTGCAGCTTGAGCTCTGGCCTTCAGTTGCTCATGTTTTAAGATGCTCACTTCATTTATTGCAAAGATCAATCTAGGGGTATTACCACAGAACACTCCAGTGTGCTGTACCAGCATGCTGGCAGTCTGTGCTGTTGGGGCTACACCAATGCCTATACCTATACCATATAGTGGTCCTTTCTGTCGCTTTAGTAATTCCAGGTTTTTCAGTTAAGGAAGACACAAAAAAACCCCACACACAATTACATGCAAATTTAAGTAAAAAATTCTTTAGAAGTGCAGAGTATCACAGAAGATCCAATGGAATTTTGCTATTTTGACAACTGTGTGATTAAAAGCCCAGTAAAAACTATGGAAAGACACCTGATGACTTAAATGAGCTTTGGATCAGCTGTAAGGGCATTTCTTTATCTATGCACTGAGACTGTTATATATAACAGTTAATTAAGTTACAGTTACAACATCAAAGAAATGCCAATAATGAATACTTATTTTTACTAACAAGAGCGAATAGCTTTCTTATGAATAGTATCATTTAACAACTTAGCTATGTAAACCCTACGATAGATCAAAGCAAATCTTTTAAATCAGCTGTAAGGGCATTTCTTTATCTATGCACTGAGACTGTTATATATAACAGTTAATTAAGTTACAGTTACAACATCAAAGAAATGCCAATAATGAATACTTATTTTTACTAACAAGAGCGAATAGCTTTCTTATGAATAGTATCATTTAACAACTTAGCTATGTAAACCCTACGATAGATCAAAGCAAATCTTTTAAAACAAATTACAGATGCACCCGTACAAACTACAAATCAAAAATCTTTATCTATGCACTGAGACTGTTATATATAACAGTTAATTAAGTTACAGTTACAACATCAAAGAAATGCCAATAATGAATACTTATTTTTACTAACAAGAGCGAATAGCTTTCTTATGAATAGTATCATTTAACAACTTAGCTATGTAAACCCTACGATAGATCAAAGCAAATCTTTTAAAACAAATTACAGATGCACCCGTACAAACTACATAAATCAAATATTTTAAGTAAATATAAAAATATATATATTACAAAATCACATCTTCAGTGAGATCCTGCCTGTACAGCGACCTGCACCCGCAAAATCCTGAGCACTCCACTCTCAATACTGTTGGTGAGAGCTGAGTTCATGCTGCATTTTTCAAGTCCCCCCACACACCTTGTGTTTTCTACCTATGAAACCAGAGGTTTACAGATTCAGACTACTCCTTACACAGCTGCAGAGTGCTGAGCAGGAAACAGAATCTCGCGCTGTGAATTAGGAATGTGTGCTAAGTATCACATCAAAAAGTACTTGGTAAAGTTGTTTGGATCCCTCTACATAAAGGTTCAGGTATCATTCACGAACAATGTTACTCACCTCTTAACTCAGTAGCTAACCTATGCTAAGCTAAACAATATAGTTTGATTGCAAGAAACGCATGGGCTTTTAAGTCACTGTTTGTCTATGTTTTCAGTGCCTTTTTGAGGTCAGAGTAGAAATTGGCCAGGGTACTAGACATGGCAGTGTCTACTGCAGATTGTGGTAGCATCCCTCGCAGTTCAGTCTGAATATAGCCTGTCAAAAGGCTGTGGCTAGGATAGTCCTTGAGAGGGACGCAGAACCAACCGCAAGGGTGATTGAATCCACGGACAAAGTTAGGTCTCACCTCTCCATAGTCTAGGCTTATACCTATCAAGGAAAACAAACAAAAAAAGGGAAATTAATTTGAGACAAATAGAAAATAAAGGTACAGTAAATTTAAAATCTACATGTTTCTGCTTGGGGAATTTAGTAGAAGTGACAGACACACTCCAAGTTTCTGGGTACTTTCATGCATGAAAGTTGTCTGCTCTTCATCCAAACTCCGTGACAGACAAGCAGAACTTGATAAGCAGAAATTCTGACATTAAAAAGACTTTTCTCCTATTTAATACCAAGCTGTTACTCCACCCAGTTTGCTGTAAGAGCTGAGTCAGAGCCTCACAACTTGTCTCTACCACTCCTGTGCCACAGCTGGCATAAATGAAACTTGGCACACAGGGACGGCTCATGGGTAAACCAGTAACTTGTATACTTCTTTAAATCTGTAAAATGTTAAAATACCTTTGAAATACTTGTTGGAGACCATCTTACACCATTTTTTAATGCTTACTGCAGAACTAAACTTAATTTGAATCAAATCTTAAGCCAAGCAGCTGTTGCAAAATAAGAATTAAGCAGAGGTTAAGTGGTGCCTTACCACATGTTAGAAGCCCATCTTCATAGCTTGTAGTGTAAGAGAAATCCACAAACTCCCTTGGTGCTATGATGTTCCAGAGCTGGCCAGCAGTGGTGTAGCGCATCACACAGCAGTTCTTGTTGAGTGACAGAATGAGGAGGGTAAAAACCAAAAATACCTTAGTATAATGAATACAGGGAAATTTATGCTTGTAGGCAGCTAGCCTTTTCCACGAAGGTTGCAGCCTCTGTCAACCACACTGTTCAAATAACTTCAGTGAGGTCTGAATGGCTGTGTTGTTTTCAGTCTAAATGCTGGAAGTTTGTAAGGACGTGCAGTCTGCAACTGAGAGCTGCAGCAGCTGAGAATATCTGGCACCTTTAAACCACACTGACTAAAGCTACAGAACTCTGTCATGCCTGGGAACTGAAAGCCATGTGGTTTTTATGTGGCTTAACCGCTACTTAGCAAGTCTGAAAGGACCATGAATAAATTGCAAGAGGCCTCTCTCAGGACTAAGATGCTCTGTCAAGTACTTTTAATCCACCAAGTGAACAATAAACCAGAATGCAAACAAGTCTTCAAAAAACGCTTTCTTATAAGAAGCATCATAGCATCATAGCACCAAGTTTGTATAAGTTTTAGGGAATAATTAGCAAAAATACCTTGCCATATAAATCATCTTTAACAGCCAGAGCAAAAGACAATCCATGTTTAAGTCAGACGTCAACGGGGTTTTGGAGTCATACTGAATGTCCCCAGTAACCAAAGGAAGGCTTTGGCATATAAAATATTATACTGTAGCTCTCTATATGTGAATTTTATCAGAGGCTACCAGAGCTCCCAGGTCCGAGAGAATCGTGGCCAACCAAGTTTTACTCCTTTATTTTTAGCATTGATGGAAAGCTGAACTTCAAGCTTCAGAATAGGACTGTGCAGCCAGAAAGCCTTATCTGAGGTTGCCCACAGCATGTATGCACAATATTGCATGTGCATGCAGAAAACAGGCGGAAAAATGTTAGTATTTGTTGGAACGACTGCTCTGCTGTACTGTTAAATCCACGTATGCATCTATACACATTTCCCTTAAGAATCTAAACAGGTCTTCACCTCTTCAAAAGTTTCCATGATGTCCATTGTAGTCATCAAGCTGTCCCAGTCTAGCCTATAAGGTCCAGGGCGAATATGATCCACTATTCTGTTAGTAACATCTTCCACCACTCCTTGAGCTTTGTAGCTAGAGAAACATATGCTTACATTTAAAAGTGAGAAATTCTTTATAAATATTCCTTTAATTTGCAACAGCACACTTACTGTAATACCTTGGTACCTGGAGTTATGGTCAGTGGACAATTGTATCAGAAAGACAGTACAGAAAAAGACCTATGGGTGCACCTATTCTCCTCTGCAGTAAATGTTATTCTGAGAAGCTTTGTCCTTATGCTGCAATTAGTATTTTGTAAACAGCAAACTCTTTCCTCAGATAAAAATATTAGTATTTTGTAAACAGCAAACTCTTTCCTCTGATAAAATTCATCATGTTTATTTCTCTAACAACTTGGTATTTTGCTGCTCTTGCTGGGGGAGCAAGGGAGTCCACCAGGGACAAGTAAAGCTAAAAGCAAAAAGAAAGGAAAGCAGGGATACAATGGGAAAAACATTTTTCATAAAGTAGAAGTAACAGTAGTAGGACCAAGCTAATGAGAAACTATGTTATGCTTTGGTGGCGTATTAGAGTACCAAATAAAATAATCTGGTATAAGACATTACAGAACATTCACTTGTTATCAGATATTTTTAGTAGACACCAGAGACTTTGTTTACTTGAGTTACTGAGCCTCCAGCTCCTGAAGGGGAAGAATCCATCAGAACCATTATTTTCAAAATAATTCTTATTCATTAAGCTGTTCTTATTAATAGTAGGTAACTAGTCAAGCAACACATTCACCTATTCACTTGCGCAGTTCACCCATATTCACTCACAGTTACCTGGTTGGAGCCAATCTCAGCTGTATAGTCAGAACTGGAGGACGACATGAACATGCCAGTGGCTTCTAGGTAGGTGTTTGTAAAGTTCTTCCAAGTGTCCTTTATTACACCAGGTGTATACACAACCCTGATGTCTTCATCTGCACATAGCAGCCACTGCCCTCTTGGCGGTGGTTCAAGCTACACCTGTTGTTGATGCCAGTGTGCTTGTGGCCCAGTACAGACTCTTGGTGTCTGGGGTCATCAGCTCTTGCAGATTTAACAAGATTTAAATTCCACAGAGCATATCAGTCTTTGAGATACTTTCAAACACTACTTTTTCACATGACTTTTCCTTTCTTTAGAGTGCTGTTTTTAGTAACTATTTCTCTACCTAAACCTACAGATATCGACAGAACCCAGTGACAGAAAATCACACAGGAAGGGCTTTTATGTCACACATCTTTCCCACAACTACATGCTTGATATTTTACTCTATTGTAGTTGTATAGTCACTGTGACAGTCCAAGGACTGACACTTCAGACCTACTGAACCTGGACTTGATTCTGTGGTTTGCAGACCATCCTTCTAAAAGGTCTGGGTATATGTTGTTGCCCACTTCAGCCAATGGGAGTTTTGTGGTGTGTTCCACAGTTTTCATTGTTCGTTGTTCTAGACACCATGCAACACTAAAGCATCAAAGTATAATACTAAAAAGAAATGTACAGGCACCCCAGATGATCCACTTAGTTTCTCCTGTGGAGAATCTGTGTAGCAGAATGCTGTAGAATCCATGCCCTTAATTTCTAAATTCTACAAAACACATTTGTGGAACCTTAAAATTGTACCTGCTCTGCAGGCAAACTTACAGATATCCACAGAATTCCTCTGATGGTTTACGCCACACAGTTGCATCCTTCTGAAAGAAAATGGAAGATATGATGTTAATTGTCACTTACATAGAATTCTAAGATGTCCAGAAAATGCCTCAATTTTTCTGAAGGAAAGCAAAAGACTTTACCATTAACTATGGTTCACCCCAAAGTGCTCACTGACCTGGGCACTTTTGTACACTTTTCTTAAGAAGATAAGCAGATGTTTCAGACATCTTTTGCTTGTAATCTTCCATTCGCTCAAAAAATCAGTCAATTGCCTTTCTCAGTGTCAAATGCTAGAAGTCTCTGCAGAAATAGGGCTTGGCAGGCTAAGCCAGTTTACTAGGAAAGCACATAGAATAATGGAACCACATAACTAGGTAAAGCCTTTCAATTAAAAGGCAACTGGAAAACCATTATCTGGCCACTATTTAGACAGGAAGACCATACAACTTCTGTAACACATGACCAAGCAGATGTGTGCAGGAGGTGCTGACACTGGCAGACAAGAAAGCTTAAGTCGTCCTCCTCTCCTAGAAGCCTGACTAGAAGTGTCTTGCAAGCAGTAGTCTATTTATTTTAAAGTTAGCCAGAGAAAATAAAGAAAACAGTATCTTCCGATTTTTATCTAGCTGTAAAATGGAACCTCTGTACAAAATATCTGAATTTCGGTGTTAAAGAGAATACCATACGGGACCTTTTTATTTGGAATCATCATCATGTAAGCACAAAGGACCAAATGTCCTGAAGAACAGTAGTTATAAGTTCTGCCTCCAGAACTGTTGAGGATACTTAGGGGCAAAACACACTTCCCTGGCAGGTAGCTAAAGCTCTGAATTTCTTTTTCATGGCACAGTACCAAAACACAAGGAAGGAAGGAAGTCCAACTGGAAATTTTACAGGGGTAAAATCTGGGGAGTAACGTGATCTGAAACAGTGAGATGTGTGTAACTTCCTGAAGGAAAATAATGGTGTAGGTATAAGACTTAGCATTTAGCAGAGCGGTGTTTTGCAAGAGTGAGAGGCTTGGATGCTCTGTTCCTCCCTTTCAAGACAGTGAATTTGTTAATTCTGCAAATAATCAAGTTACATCTGGAACACTTGACCCTCTCTTACCAATGTCTGCTCACACATTAGAGAACGGCATTCTCTGTCATGGAAGGAAACTTCTGATAATGTGGGGGCTCTGAAGGCAATGGAAACATGAAGCAACATGAGAGAAAGAATTGAGAATGATCTCACTTTTTAAGAGGGAGACACTTGGAAGGTGAAGCGTGATGGGTTCAAGCATTATAGACAAAAGAGATTCCAGAGGCCGGCAGAGCCTACCTGCAGGCTGTGGTTGGTTTGTTAGAAAGTACAAGTGCGCATCTTGCAACACTGACAGTGCTAACAGCATTTCAAATTTTGCTTTAAGAAAAGCCTATAGTCCTGCACAGGTAGGATTCTTCTGTCAGACGCTTCCCTGAAAATGGGTAGAACGAATGACAGAGAATGTCTGTAGACAGGAAAAACGCATTCTGTCATCTAAAGCTGTGCTATCCTAGAAGGGTGGTCTCACAGGGCCTCTCTTCTGAAAGCCCTGCAAGAATTTGCCCAATGTTTCACACTCCTTACACACGGCATAATAAGCTCTTCCCCCCGCCCCCCCGCCAAGTGACCTGCAGCTTCCTCGAGGGAACAAATCGGGCCGCAGGCACCGAGCTGCCCAGACCACTCACGGTTTTCTTCGCGACCCGCCATTCGCTGTCTGCGATGCTGTGGTACTGAACCAGGGTGTTCCGCAGTTTCGTAGCCAGGGGTGCTGAATCTGGCAGGACATCCATTTGCTTTCCTCCTGCGTAACGATACCTGTTACACACGCGTGTACATCAGAACAGGACGCCAAAGAGACGTCGACAACAGCACGACTCATTTAAATCCACGCACTTGGAACACAGAAAGCAAGAACTACCACCCACCCCCCCGCACGCATCCCCCCCGCTCGGTGCGTGACAGCGG
>NW_008795885.1:3399316-3470095 GCF_000699145.1 Aptenodytes forsteri | reverse complement strand
CTGCTGGGGGCGGGCCTGCCGGGGCACGGCGGCTGCGGCGCGGACCCGCCTGGCCTGGCCTGGCCTGGCCTGGCCTCGCCTCGCCTCGCCTCGCCTCGCCTCACCTCACCTCACCTCACCGGGGCGTCGGGGAGCCCTGCGGCCGGGGCAGCGGGACGGGCCTGGGGGAGGGCCCAGCTGCTGTCCTGGTAACAGCGGGCTGGCCCCGACCGACTGCGGTGACAGCACGTTACCACAGCGCCGCTGTGTCTTCGTGGGAGCGGGCCGAGCCTCAGCCGCCAGGGGCTCCTCTTCTCACGTGTGGCCTGTTACCGTCGCTTTGTAAAGGCTCTTTTACTGTGACTTTATACAGGTGGTCAGCCTGCGGCTGAAGCAGACTTCGAAGTGTGTGTAACTGCTTGCTTCCTGCAGAGTTGCACTGTTCACTGGACTTCACCCAGCTCAGTCCAACAGAATAATACGGGGCAACATCCGTGCAAAAAGACCAAAAATCTCAGAAGGGCAGGAAAGGAAATGGGGCAAGAAGTAAGTGGTTGGAAAGAGTGGGGGCAACAGGTCTTCTTTGTGTGGTAATATCTTGTTCATTTTGGCTAATGCTGGCTCCCAAAATGAATGTGGTTTGACCATGGTTGTGTTCTCAATACATGGCTTTACACCAGGGTTTTGAACTGCCTCTAGCTCCCCTTGCAGTTCACAGCTCTTTGTCATTTTTCCTTAAATGAAAATGGGTCTCTAAACAAAGACTGTGCTTTTAAGGACATACTAAACAAAAAATGAAGATGTCTTACATGTAATCCTTGAAACTTTACAATACAGAATCAAAAGAGTAATTCTGAGCTGAAAGTGTAGCAACATTATAGGAATGTATTTCTCCAGTCTTCCGTCAGACTCCTGTGAGTGAAAAAGTGTACATCTGACCAGCCCCTGGATGCTTTCTCCATTCTTCCTGGCCTGTTGCATTTCTTGAAGTCCAGTGTTTTCTTGCCTTTGAGTATGGCTTTCCTTCCCCATGGGCTGTTACTTAGTTCAAACCACCAATGTAAGCTTGTTCATTTTTTTAGAGGGAGACTTCTTTTTTTCGAAGGAGGGAATGACAAGTTTTTGTTGGAAAATTACGATTTTTGAATAAAACCTTATTTGTAGAAATGTGTCAAGTTTCCATGGGCTAGATGGATTTTAATGGAAGGCTGCCTGGTCTCTTGAAAGCTGCTCTGGCAGCTCCTAGAGCAAATTTCTTAAGCCTAGGAGGTCTGTAAGTCTTCTGTAAAGCCCCTGGATACTCTATATTCTGATATTCAATATTAATTTTATGATACGGGCCAACTGGGTGTTTTCAGGGCTTATAAATCAGTTCTTCACCACAGTGAGATGGGTACTTCCATGTCTTCTAGGCTTCCCAGCTGTGCAGTGCAAAGTGTCGGTGAAGCAACTGAAATAATGATGTGCAAGTGCTGCTACATACATTTCCTGGGTCTATTCCTTCACTAGCTACGGCAGTACCTACAGTGCTACCAGCTCGAACTTGTGCCCATGTGAGGAAACTGCTATGGGGAGACAAATGTTAAATGTTGTTAACTATGTCATAGCTGGGCCTTTGCTGCTTCTTCCTCCTGACTGCTGTGGCACATCTTTGCAGCAGTAACTGCTGAACCGCTCCCACATTACACCAGGGCCGTGTCGCCCCAGAGGTATGCAATATCACTGTAGAAGAACATCTGTTCCTCTTGTCGTACAACACCTTGCACAGGGAAATTTTGCTAATCACGACGAGTGGGATCCATGAACACTGTTAAAAGCCCGAAATACCTCTGGTCCCCCAACTTGAAAGTAACTTGATAAAATAAAATTTATCCTGAAAACTGCTGCGTTCATCTCCGTGAAGATGAACTGTTGTCTTAGAATGCCTGATTATTTCATCCTAGAAATACTATTGTATAGAGAAGTGTGAGACTAACTACTGGCATTTTAATTTTAGATAACCCGTGCTGAAAAATGGGTTTGATCACTGAAGGTGTTCCTCTGTGGAATGTACAGCAAATAGTAAGGACACTTTGGGTTGTTTTCAAATACAAGGAACTGTATACATCTAACCCTAACGTCTTGCAAGTGTGTTAGAGGTAATAAAATGAGTGCAGTTTACCAAACACACTGGACCAAATTGTGCTTTTGTAGCAAAGGGTATAGAACCATTAATATTTAATGTGCTCGCTCCTGTATGACAATCAGCAGGCTGGTTCCAGTCCAAAACAGTGCTGAAGCATTTTACTGTATCAAACCTGAACTCCAGCTGTTGGAAAAACAAGAACAAATGGCACATGGTTGCCTCATTAAAGTTACTCTGACCAATATATTTCTCTTAAATTTAAATGTCTCCAAACTGACTAGTGCCCTTTCCAGATAGAAAGCTAACAGGCTGCCCTTACCAATGTATGTAATAGTCTCAAACTTAAATATAATTTGAACTTGTGTCACACAAAGAACTCTAAAAAAGTTATTGAGAAAGCCTGTTCTGTCTAGTAGGCACTTTACACCACGTTTCGTCCTCCCAAGGCTACTCCTTGCCTGTTGAGCTGGCTTGATCATACGGAGATACAATATCTCCCTTTAGATTAAATTAATACAGCTCTTCAGAATCAAATCTGAATTTTGGAAATAGAAAGGCCAATCCAAGATCAGTGTTACCAGGCTTCCTGTTTTCTGACTGCTTTTTGCCAGCTAATCAATAGCTACAGACAAGATGAAAAGCTGGGATTTTTTTCCTAATTTTCTGCTTCATTAGGAGCTTTCTGCTTCATACAAGCATTGACGAAGGCTTGCGCAATTAGAGGCATCAGAGAATTCCCATGCAGAAGTCTGGAGATAATGGGGCCTGGCATCCTTTATTCTTTTGGGCATCTGCATTCCCTTTGACTGATGGGTTGGCAAGAGCCGTTATACAACTTTTTGAGAAGGAAAATGTAACTAAGTAACAGTATTGCTTAACACTTTTGAGGAAAAAGCAGCATTTTCTTGCTGGATTTTTGAACTATTTATTTTCTGGTGAATAGACTACAGTGCATCAGTGCAGGGTGATTACCAAGGTAGTCCAACATATTAATTCTGAGCCTGAGTCTTTTTTGGTAGTTGTGCAATTACAAAAAGTAGCTGCAATGTCTATGCCAATATGTGTTCTGTAGTACAATTCTATCTGAGAAATCACTAATGAATTTTTGGATTTTTTTCAGATTAGTCATTTTTGTAGGATATTGAAGAGTGCTATGATTGGTGGATTGATCAGTTGATCTGTTCCTAGACCAGTGCTCAATTTGGTCATGAACATTGTGTTTTCCATTACTCTCTTCTGACTGCTCAGTTTTCCTGAGCTGGTTATGGTGCTTAGTGTTACCAGGACATTAGACTTGAACCTACTTGAACCTACCCACTGGTGCAAGAGATCTCATTAATTTCAAGCAGTGGAAGGTACTTACAACTGTGAATACAGTTCAAAACGTTGTTGGGGTTTTTTTGTCAGATATGCTGCTTTTAACTGTGAAAGGTAGAAAACACTCCACATATGTCAGAGTTCTGCAGGTTTGGGGCCTTGGCACAGGCACCAAGTTTCATGGTAAGGTTCAGACTTTCTAGACCCAGGCCTTCTGTCTTGCACAAAACACACAGGCTTTGTAGCCCTTTAAAACTATTCTTCACTGCAGACACATAGAATCATAGAATGACTGAATGGTTGAGGCTGGCAGGGTCCTCTGGAGGTCATCTGGTCAAACCCCTCTGCTCAAGCAGGGCCACCTAGAGCCATGTGCCCAGGACCATGTCCAGGTGGCTTTTGCATATCTCCAAGGACAAAGACTTCACCAGCACTCTGGGCAACCTGTGCCAGTGCTCAGTCACCCTCACAGTGAAAAAGTGTTTCCTGATGTTCAGAGGGAACCTCCCATCTTTCAGTGTGTGCCCATTGCCTCTGGTCCTGTCACTGAGCACCACTAAAAAGAGCCTGGCTCTGTTCTCTTTGCACCCTCCCTGCAGGTATTTATATACATTGACGAGATCCCCCTGAGCCTTCTCTTCCCCAGGCTGAAGAGTCCCAGCTCTCTCAGCCTTTCCTCATAGGAGAGATGCTCCAGTCCCTTCATCATCTCGGTGGCCCTTTGCTGGACTCTCTCCAGTATGTCCATGTCTCTCTTGTACTGGGGAGCCCAGCACTAGACCCAGCACTCCAGGTGTGGCCTCACCAGTGTTGAGTAGGGAGGGGAAGGATCACCTCCCTCGACCTGCTGGCAGTACTTTGTTTAATGCAGCCCAGGATACCATTAACATTCTTTGCCGCAAGGGCACATTGCTGGCTCATGTCCAACTTGGCGTCCTTCCTCCCCAGGTGCAGGACTTTGCACTTCCCCTTGTTGAACAGCATGAGGTTCCTGTCGGCCCGTTTCTCCAGCCTGTCCAGGTCTCTCTGAATGGCAGCACGACCCTCTGGTGTATCGGCCCCTCCTCCCAGTTTGGCGTCATCTGCAAACTTGCTGAGGGTGCACTCTGCCCCATCATCCAGCTCATTAATGAAGATGTTAAACAGGATTGGACCCAGTATCGACCCCTAGGGGACACGGCTCCAACCAGACTTTGTGCCACTGATCACCACCCTCTGGGCCCAGCTATTCAGCCTTTTTTCAATCCACCTCACTGTCTGCTCATCCAGCTGGTACTTCAACAGCTTCTTTATGAGCATCTTGTGAGAAATCCTGCAGTTACTTTTCACCTGCAGTTGACTCCTAAGATATTTTTTTCACCTCTCTAACCACCCGATTCATGTTCTCTGTCAGGAAAATAAAATACGAGTATCCAGGTTTGTAACTCAGCTGTAAGCAGAAGAACAGTTGAAAGTTGAACTTCCAGAAGAAGCTGCTTTGGAAAACCACAGTCCTGAAATGTCCTAGACAGAGCATTCTGCAAGTTGCACAGCAGGCCTGGTATTTAACTAAAACCATTTATTTTCCTGAAACTTTCTACCAACTCATCTGAAATGATACAGCCCAGAAAATTTCTCACTAAATAATAGACCAGCAGAAGTGTTTTGCCCTTAACCACTCCTGGTGTTTCCAGTAGGACTAGCATAGCATTTCAACTGGCAGGAAAACTGCTGGAGAAGTCTGACTCTCTTGAAACATCAGCCAGTGAAGTCTTGACTCTTAAGAGTTTATTTCGTGCTAAAAATATGCACAAAGTTTATTCACCCACTAACTGTCACATAAGCCACTATATCCAACTGACTATACATCTGTGGTTGGAGGCTCTTTCTAATCCAGCATGGGCAAAATGGTTTTTTCATAGAAATATGTCACAGGTATGAAGAAAACAAAGAACTTTGTTTCACTGTTGGGCAGTTCAGTCAGTGGAGCCATTCTAGACAGTCAGCTAGCTTGTGATTCTTGCAATATTGTTAAAAAATAAGCCACAACAAAAAAACTCTGTAGAAAACCTCTAATATTGTTCATTTCTGACCTTCAACCAGTTATTTAACTTCTTTGGTTGGATTTGGATAAGTGTACAATGTGCTGCTTTTCCATCAGAGGGTGATGGAAAGCAAGTCTTTATTAAAATATTTTGTGCTGGTTGCCCCACATACAGCTACGGAAATGGCATTAGGTTTTCATGTTTGCCTAATATGAGATGTATTAAATCAGCTGCCTTGACCATTCCCTGTAAATGTGAAATAAATCCAAAAGGCTAAGATTGGATTCTTAGCACTCATACATATTCTCAAATGCAACTTTCCAGATGGTGAGACGTGTAGCTAAAAATCTTGCATGTTTCACTGGTATAGCACTGGTAGCATTTGTCTCTGCTCATGAGTGAGCCAGACTATAATTCAGTTCACTTCACACATAATCACTTTCAAACTAGTATATTTAAATAAGAAATGTGAATGCAGTAAGACAGTCACTGCGTTAGCCAGACAGGGAACAGTCTCTGGAAGACAGAATGGCCCATCGCCTCCGCAGTGAGATCTGGGCTAGCTGACACAATTTCTTTCTGTGGGATCAAGTTGTCGGAGAAACTCATTGGACTAAAGATTCATGCTGTTGCTAGCTGCAATGCTGTTTAGGGAGGAGGGGTGGTGGCCTGTAGCACAGCTTAGGCCAAATAGTATTTAAAAAGCAATTTCTTCACAAAACAGCAACTGTACCTCTTTTTTTAAGTGCATTTTGCGGTTAAGCCACAAGATGGCAGGAAAGCAAAATAAATATTTTTTGCTGGAGCAGCTGGACTTGAAAGTACGGTCTAAAACCAGATACGATGGAGAAGGGGGCTGATTTTCCTTATTAAAGTGTTGCTAAAGCCTTTCAAAATTTTGAAATCTGTTAGATGTTCCTTTAATTAACGTGATCTAACTGTGACTTGCGCTAAACCATAGTACCATGTCTTTCTCTTATCTGCTGTTTGTGGGTCAGGACAAATATTGTCTATTCTTTTGCTATAGACAGAAAGTAAAAAAGCTCGCCCTGATTATTTCCTTTTTGGATCCCACTGGAATGTGGTGTGTAGGCAAATGAAATGTAGAATAAAGTCTCTTTGCATCTGGAAGAAGAACCATGATTTTCCTGAATGATAATTAATCCTCGGTTTATGTATTTTATTAGTATACCTTCTAACTCTGCCCTTGCAAAAAAATCTACCTTCACATTGTTCTCAAAGTTGACTGCAAAACCTGTTAGGAGATTCAAATGGTGACTTGGTTCAGAAGTCATCTTGATGTGACAAATAAAAGGTAGAGGTGTCTTAAAATCACCTTTGTTCTTTATCTGCCTGTGTCATCTGATATTAAGAAATTGCTATTATCTTTTCTGCAAGAGAATTTCAAATGAATGAATTGTGTTCCTCTCCTGGATAGTCCCTTCAGTGTAATCTTAATGGACTGGTTTTTAAAACATCCCATCTCCTTTTTCAAAAGCAATGGTGACAATTGCATCATGAGCATGGTGTTAGTACCAACAGTGTAATAGTAGCAGTGCATAGCAGTAGTATCAGTAATAGTGGTGTACATGCAGTCTTACTGTCAGTTCTCAATTGCTTGGATAGTCTTGTCCCACAAACCCTCTTAAATGCCCCACAGTGACGACTGTAACCCAGAGAAGACATTGTGTGGCACAGTAGTTAATAATGTTCAGGGGGTCTTAAGCATTCTCCCAAGTGTACTAAGCTGAGTAAAAGACCCATATCCAATGACATACACGGTTTTAACCTCTCTCGCCTTATCTGGTTTCTTTGATATAGTCATCTGTGTCCTCCCCCCATCTTATTGTGGTAGTGGGTCTTCAAATTTGTACATGTTCTAAAGTGCCAGAGAGCTTTTTTCATCTGATATCCCCCCGCCCCGCTGCAGACAACTCAATTATCTTGTCTTAGTGAGCCAGGAAGACCCTCACCAAAAAAGTCTTTATAAATAGTATTTCTTATCTCCAAAAAGATGTTGAACGTATTTTGGCCAGGCTTCAATGACACACTCAAGAGCTTTCTTTAGTTTTATCTGTTTGGGAACTTACTGCCTCTTCCTTCTGTCCCTAATCTCCACATTTGCTGCTGCCTTCCCAGCTGTTTGCCTTCTAACAGGGACAGCTTTTATTTCTAGGACAGACAGCCTTGGTGATGTGCCAACGGCAAAGAGACTTCTTTACTGAGCCAGTCAAGAAGTGCACCACTCTGCAGGTGCAATAGCTGTGTCTTGGCCAAGGACAAAAGCACAGATCATGGACCATGAGGCAGTGTACAGAAAAACTTTCTCACACACAGGAAATGAGCAGTAGTTTGTGGCTTTGTAGCCTAGTTAAATAATCATGGTCAGTCTGTGCGTACTTAGTTGCCCTGGTAATAAAAGGAGAAAAGTATAGCTGGGAAAAAAAAAATCTTCACCATATTGTTAACTCATGTTTTTTACATACAACACGCTTGTTTGTGAGAACGACTGGCTGCATTTTCTGCTGTTGAAATGCTGTTTCATGTTTCACTACCTAAAGCAGTTTTGATTCCTTCCAGACTCAGGCAGCTACTCTAAAGCAGCCTCTTCATTTAAAGCAGTCACTTCATTGTCTTTTCCATGAATTGTCCATGCTTGTAGTGATGTGTGGGAGTAATATCAGCAAGGCATAACTGCTGGATATCTGCCTGTTCTAACTCACTATCTCGGTCATGCTAAGGAATTCCTAATTTGGTGTGGGTAGAAGCCTGTTAATGAATAACAAAAGTAACTTCTTCATGTTAATTGTAAAATCCATCAGGACTGATGCAAGTTCCTTGAAAAGAAAGGTATTGCTCAGGTCACAGCCAAAAGATAAGATTCAGATTTAGAAAAGCAAATCTTTTACCACAGCAATAAGAAGACAAAAATAGAAAGCTGAGATTACAGTTCTTTGAAAGGCAGATGTTGGACCAAAGCAAAGACTCTGTAATACGTATTAAGATGCCATGATGTTAGACTTTGCCTGGGAGAACTTATAGAAATAACTAGCATTCTTGTTTACAAGGCTAATGGTTTTTTTCTAGAAATGTGCTGCACTGAAAGCTTCTTGCCAACTATCTGTGGATTTCCAGCTTCTGGATTGCTGTGGGAACACGATGTGTTGTGATTTCTGCAATTACACTCTTAAAATCTTTGTCTCTGCCATGTTTCCTTTTTTCACCCTCCACCCAAAGACAGAGAATGGGTTTAAGGGACCCAGTTGCTGCAGCCACATGGTGCCAGAGCTGAAGATGCATTTGCTCCTAGCAGTCCTCTCAGTGGTGTTATACCAGTAGCAGAGTTCTGCCATGCTCACTCTCTGCCCACTTAAGCTGCCTACCACTTCAGCTCCTGTACGTTTAAGGAAACCATGGGTCAGGCAAAAAAGAGAAACAGTAATGAGTAAATATCAGATTCACTTTCTCTGTGGGTTTCTCTTTTAATTATTTAATTTACCATGCACCTTGACAGCACTGTAGGTTTTTGTGTTATTTTCCCATAAACACGTCCTGAAAAAAACTGTGGCCACACTCTCCTCTGCTTTGGTATAGTCCTGACATTAGCAGAACTGGAAACCCTGTTCCTGCTACATTTGCTTCTACAATGCTTATATTATTTTACAAGACAATTTGAATATGCTAAATTTGCAGACACTTTTACCATTTTAACTGTGTTTATGTACAGGGCTGCCATCGTCATCAAGATTATTTTTGGTACCACAGTCATGGTTACTGTCAAGAAAAACAAGAGTTCTTTTGACCCTTATGATTTCCAGGCTAGACTGAAATGCTTGGGTTTAGTACTTTCTTTCTGTACAGTATATGCTCTGAAATATATAACACTCTTGCATTTGCTTCCCAGAAATGGATCTGTAGCTGGATTCTTTTTCCCTGGAGTTTTTTAGTCATGATTTGTCTGTGTGATGACAGAACAGTATGGCACACAGTCCTTTATCTAGCTCTGTCTGTCAATTTTTTTCTTTAAGCAAGAACACTCGCTACATGTTATTTTTTCTTAGAAAAATAGCCACCTTATCTTTGTTATACAATGGAAACTACTTAGAGTACTTCCAGGATAAGAACTTACAGCTCTGAGATCTTGAAGCATGCTTGGCTTGAATAAGTTAAATAAGATACATTTCAGTTAAATAAGATACATTTATCTTGGATGTCTGAGCTATTTCCTTTGAGAAAATGGCATTAGCAGTTGAAAATAAGTAAACTTTTTTGACTAATGAATTGAACATGATGTAATCATTTTAATACACATTCTGTCTTAATCAGCCAATGATATGGACATAATAAATGACTCAATTTTCTCAGCCAATCCAAAACGGACTTGACATGATGGATTTTATCTTCATCCTGGTTATAAATTATATATGTAATATTGGGAGTATTAGATAAGTAAACTAACAGAGCAACATAGTTCTGGTTCAGGCTTCCAGGCGGAGGCAAGAAACCCGAACTATTTTTCAGATGTGCTAATGGCAGGAGGTTGAACCTGATTATCTTAAAAGCCTCCTTCAGCCCTATGACCTGTTGTTTTCCTAGCTTTTGTGCAATCTTGTGGTATATTCTAAATAAACAGTTCTTCTTCTATACCACTGAGGCATGTCTTGTCTTTTTAGATGATTATTATTAAAACATGCCTCAGAATTTGATATGTGAGGAGAATAACAGCATGGGCAAGGAAATTTAGAACATAGCCTGAAACTTACTAGAGACAATTATTTTGTTTTAAATTTGGGGACACTCCTTGAAGCAGCTTCAGATGAGACAAAGATGACTAGTAGAACATTTTTAGGAAAGGATTCATTTCCAGGAGGAAGACCACCTTTGCCCTAGGATGGGATCCTGAAAGATCACTTCAAAGGGGAAGAAAAAAACCCCAAAAGCTCACCCAGTGGCTTAGGCAGTCTGCTAAGATGTGGGAGAGAATTTATGAGGAAAGTCTGTGCAAACTACCAGGTTCCCTTAGAGGCAAAACAAGGTTAGAGCTCAAGGAAACCATGTATGTAAGCAACTAGAAGTAGGAGGTTATTCGATGATTTGGGGAGTATAGTTCAGCTGATAAAAGCATGTAATTCTGTCAGGCAGTAACAAAGGCTGTATGGTAGAGGTCAGAGAGAGTCTGTGTAGTGTCCAACAGTGACAAAATCTGAAGTGGCTTCAGTCGCATCAATTGCCTGTGTATACAGTAAGGAAGAGCTTGAATAAGGCTATACTCAGAGTTCAAGGAGTTTTAATATGTATTAAGAATGCTGTGACACATGCTTTTATGCAGTGCTCTGGAAATAAGAGGCTGAAACTGTGTCAAGAGAGCAATATTCTTTACAGCACAACATTTTAAAATGCAAGATGTGTTAGAAGGCCAAAGTGGTCTCTTCTTTCCCTAAAAGTTCGGGGAAATGAACCGTGTGTTAATGCGAGTTTTTCATAGTTAATCCCTCCGCTATATTTCTGTGACAGAAAAATGTTGGATAGATAGTCTAGGGAGAAGCAGTTTGCATTAGTTTACTTCTCATTTAATTCTGCTTATAGCAGGAAGAAGTAGGTGGATCCATCGACTCTGAGCATACTATAAATGTGACATGTGGATACATATATTCTATTTTAATAGTAAATCTTGCCTTTGGCTCAGTGACCCAGTAACATATACCTTAGTAGCTTCATCTTTATATATCAGGGAATTTTAAAACTTGTCTACACAATTTTCTGTACATGCAGCTTGGAAGTGTTGATGTGCTCCATACTCATGTACATTTTCTTTCTTCAGATATTCTGTCTTTTATATTTGGGGTAATACTGGGCATTTTATGTGCTCAATGGTACCTGGCACAGCTTTTGGATGGTGTTAAATAGTTTAAAGTAATAAATGTGTTTTAAATTGTCTATGATTATACCTGTGAAGTGACTGCTAAGTAGACATGATAGTCATAATTGTGGTTTTAGTTCATGTGAATAGCAGCAAGTTCAGTGATCTAAAACAAACAATCAAACATCTTTCCTAGGAATCAACACCAAAAATATTTCTTGTTAAAATGTGTAACTTGTCACTAAGTCTTAGAAAACCTTTGCAATGCCTATGTTATCTGTACCTGGGCAATTTTAACTTTTGTAAACATGTGAGTTAAAATGAATCACCAAGAGCATGCCAAAAGCCTGTGCTGAAGTGTGAGTTCATGTTCTGTTTTCTAGAGATACGGTTTTGAAGTCTGGAAACTCTTACTAATGGAATGTTGTCAGATTTTACATCCTTTTTTCTTTATTTTATCAAAGTATGGTATTAATAACTTTGTACTCTTTCTTTCTTTTTTGACTTCCACACATCTTCACTCTCTATCTCCTGGATTGGGATAGCTTCCAGTTCCTTCTCTCTCCCTTTCTTCCTCTTCCCTTCTCCACATAGTTTCGCTGCATGACAGATCTTTTTTTGTTCCTGCTATGTTGTTTGGCAGCTGAATAAAACAGACATGTCAGGGATGGGAACAGAGCAGGTAGCTCTCATGGCAGCTCTGACATAGCTTCATACTGCCAGCTCCTCCAGATATACAGGACAGCTTTGGTTACATTACCTCAGTTCATGTTTTGAAAGCCAGATAATCCAGACTCGAAGGGACCCATGGGTCCTATGGCCATGCCTGTAAGGTTAAATCTCCCCTGCTTCACACCCACAAGGGAGCACAGGGAGGCAGTGGCAGATGCCTCTGTAATACCCTGCCCTGGCTGCTCCCAGGCCCACCACAGGAGCCATCAGCCCATCAGAGGTCCATCTCAACACGCCAGAGGAGCGCAGGGCCCAAAGGCAGACGGCAACCCAAACTAAGGGCTCAGAGGAGGGGGCACCCTGTCCGGGCTCCTCCAGGGCTCTCCCAGGGGACCCGCAGCCCCACGGCCCAGGTGTGACACCCGTTCAGGGAAGTCAAGGCTGGAGCATGATTAGCGCAGTCTGTCCTATCTTCTTATTTTAATTTCTAACTCTTTCCTGGGTGCAGGGATGTGTTCTGTGTGAGCGTGTGCATACAGGGGTCTCAGTGCCAGCAGCTGGAGTCAGACCACGGGCTGAATGGCCCGTGCATCCATGGTGCCAGCACCTGGAGTGAGTACAGATGGGTGACCACTAGTGAAGATCGAGCTGGACGAGCTGGCCAGTGGGTGAAGTGGCCCAGGAGCCAGGTGTGTGTGCATGTCTGTAAGGATGAGACCACGGGAGGAGCTGTCTGTTGGGGGGACCAGGGGAGTTCCAGCCATCTGCTGGAGAGACTGCAGGGTCTGGGGGTTCCTAGAGGAAAGTTGAGTAATGTGTCTCTGCAAGGGGGAGACCACAGGGTGGAGGGGGGGTGGCTACTGGGGCCCAGGGGCATCCCAGACAGCTCAGTGCATGTGTGTGTGTCTGTGTTTGAGATGGTCTGTACCAGTAGCTGGAGTAAGGCTGTGACCTTGGGGGCTCCTACGTCCAGTGCCAGCAACTGGGGAGACTGGGATCCAGGGGCAGCTGCTGGGCAGAGTGAGTGTCTGAGTCCAGCTGCTGGAGGGGTCCACGTTCTCACCGCTGGACATCTGTCCTGCTCAGCCAGAGAGGGGAGCAGGATGAGGCCATTCGTGCTGTGTTTGTGTGAGTGCTCTGTGTGTCTGCCTGTGTCCACCTGTGTGTCTTGCTGAGTATGCGTGTGTGCATGTGGTGCATGTGTGTGCGCTGTGTGCATGTGCCTGCTGGGAATATATGCTCATCCTCGCTGCGGGCTGGACCTTAGGGCATGCAGCTGCAGCAGCCTCGCCAGTCTTAGGCTGTCAAATCTGGCATGGTTTTCCCCTGACAAAGCCTGCTCCACTTGGTTAATTGCCGTAGCTAGCACATATCAGGCTTCTGTGTACTGCACAGATCTACACCATACTCTCTCAGAGAAGGGAAAAATGCCTGCAGGTGTAACATGAAATGGAGACGTAGGATTCATTAGTGCACAGGGACACTTTACCCTGAAATGACTCTGGAAATACATTGCAAAGAAACCCTGAGACAGCCTCCATGTAACCCATTCAGTTTGTCCCCAAGGTGGTCCAGCTGCTGTGACACTGTCAGTGGTCAATGAATTCAACCTCAGCCAGAGGTTGAATTAATTCAATCAACAGCCAGAAATGCCATTTAATACTGGTCTCCTGCTTTTGTAGGTAACCACATCCAATAGCTCCCTCTAAAATGGATCAAACTTGCAAATCACATCTAATTAAGAGTTTTGCTTATGAATAAGCCTATAACTCGTGCTCACAGATCTATCAAGTAGACTGAAAGTGGCACGGCCACTGCAGTATCAAGCAGTTAAATGGTTGAAGAAAGAAACCAGTTGCAAAATGCAAGATGAAACTACATCCTAAATGCATTACCAGAAGAGCCGATCCAACCAAAGTTGCATTTTTGTAGGTGTTCATAGAGCCTGTTAGTATTTGTTTCCATGGGGTTTTTATTAGGTTGCTAGCAGATAGCAATTTATACTAGTGGTGAGGTACTGTGAGAAGAGAAAAATGCAAGTCAACTGTACAAGGTTGATTTGAGGGTGGAGAAGTGTTTTGTTTTTTAATGGGGCTGAAATTCTTAACACAGCTACTGTCCAAATAATTTCAAAGCTAATGCTTTGAAAGAAACCATCTACACTAGTCTTACGGGAGATGGAGGTAGATGGAGTAAGCTGTATGACATGTAAACATTAAGCTATTTGGACTTGAACAGAAGTAACTACATGACACATTACTTTTATAAGCAGTTTTCCTCAACTAACTGGAAAAAGCCTAGAAGCATTATGACATTTCTATTACTCTCTGAAATAAAAGTATGTTCTCAAAGGATTTTCCTGTTCATTTTCTAATGTCCTAACATCCATTGTTATGAAAGTAGTTTTTTGAAGAGTGGAAAATCCTGATGGTTTGCTTTCATTCTTTTTGATTACAGTTTAATCTTTCACTGTGTTTTTGCAGCTGCGTATAGAAGAGTGGACTGTAATTGGTGCAAGACTTGTTAATACCTGCTCGATAAAAGATATGTGAAATACTGACCTGATTTGAGAGTGTATTTGTTGCTGTGGACCTACATACTCCTCAAAGATAATGTAGTACTTTAAGTATACCAATCTAATTTATTCTGGCCATAGCAATGTGTAGATTGCCTTGCTGAAAAATAACCTGCTCAAATTGTGTTACTGGCATCTTCATCCATGTACGCAGTTACCATGTTCCAACGATGGACATCGTGGGGCACAGCTAGGCTCTGTGCAGTATACAAAAGTGCAGTGCATTTATAAACACTTCCACTGTAGTAATCTCTATCCTGGAAACTCTCCTCCATGAGTGATATGTTTAATTCTGCTGTATTGCAATTACATATACAGGTCAAGCTTGCTACAGCTCTTAAATGATTTTCTAAGGTATGGAATGGAAGCTCTTGGATTTATTAATTCCTGCCAATAGCAGGTCTTGTGACCTGTGGTATTTTTCTTGGAGTCTTAGCTGTTGAGTTTTTAATCAGCTTTGGATTTTTGTTTCATTTAAACACAACTCAAGCCATCTCCAAGTGGAAAAATTTTGAAACCCTTGATTCCCACAGAAAGTGGCTGGCAACATGACAGATGGCAGTTTAAGTTACTTCCAGAGAAATGGAAAGGAATTTAAAGGCAACCAGCTAATTGAGTTCGCTATACCACATTATATAACCAGTTAATATGGAAAGTCACACATCACAGAGGCCAGTAGATGAGATTTTATCCATTCATATTAAGGGGAAATACAGGGTTTTATGGTAAGTGGATTTTTAATCCATTTTTTTTTCTGTACTGCCATTACCCATTTCTTCAATTGTTTCTTTTATCCTTGTTTTCTTTCTGCCATTTGTGCTGAGTTTTTTTCCTTTGGTTTTGGGTTGGTTGTGAGTTTGGTTTTTGGTTTGGTTTGCTTTTCTGCTGCTGCTTAATGGAAGAGAGATTGCATTACTAAGTGACTGATCTACAATACTTTGACATTTCTGGGGTTTGGTGGTTTTTTTCAGGAAGGAGGAGTTACTGAGGAACAAGATCCAGAATATTTGAGCACTATTGACCAATTTCAGCTCAAGATTGGAAGTCATGAAAAAAAATGCAATATCTGTATAGATCTTTTGCTTGAATCTAGTCACAAGCATAGGAACATAAGCTTATGAACAATATTTGCACACTTTTTGAGATGGCCTGAGAGATGAGAGCAAGAGACAGCAAGTATAAAATGTTATCTCACCTCCTGCTCAAATTCCTATTATCTTTAGGAAAGAGAAAAAAGAAATAAATAATTCATACCTCAAGGAAAATATGCCATTGATGGCACAGTGTATCCTGAATAGCTGAAACAGTATACTCTACTTTTATAAAACATTTATAATAATGTTAAAAACATTCATAATGATTTTCAGAATTTCATAATACACTGCAAAGAATATAAGAATGTCTCTTGCAGTGGTCACTGTAGAAGCATATAAGAAAATACTCATGTATGAATTTTCTCACATACACTCTCCCACTCTTTGATTATTTGAAGATAGATATGGCTTTGGTTAAATTAATGACTAGTCATGTATTTTTCTTCTATGAATTTGCCTACTCATTTTTCAAACCCATGTAAAATATTACTACCCAAAACTTGTCCATATGCTGTGTAGAAAATCACCTTCTTTTGTTTGTTTTGCATCTGCCTTCTGTTAGTTTTATCTGGTGCCCTCCCTAGCTCTTGCGCTGGAACAGACGGTGAACAGTCAATCCCCATTCACTCTCTCTGTGCACTCAGGTTTTATTGACCTCTGTCATATACCTCATTCAGTTGCCTCTTTTTTCCTGGCTGAAGAGTCCTCACTTAGGAATCTTCACTGAAGAGTCTTCATGTAATTATTTCTTATGCAAAAATATACACTTTTTGACTATGTTTTTTGCCTTTCTTTTTGCAGTTCTGTGTCCTTTCAGTCTGACCTGTGTAAAATATGCCAGTACTTCTGCACGGACTAATGCTTATACCTTTTGAAAAACGTATCCAGGTTTTATTTAAAGATTGTATCTGCTAGATAAATACATCACGTGCCTTGCCACTTGTTCCAAGTGTCTTAACATTTGTACCTTAGGTGAAACCAGGCCAAGGTGAACATCAGTTTACGAATATTAGATCTTGGTAGACTTTTGATTGCTGATTTAGAGAGATTAGGATTTGCTTATTGACCAATTCTATTCAGCCAGGAGCTGCTCAGAGACCCACTCCAGGAAAAGAGATGTTTGCTTTGTGGCATTGCTTGCTTGAGAGGCTTTGTTCCTTAAATTATTCTCTGTGCTTCTTTATTTTTTTATTACTCTCAGACATCTTCTAATTACATCGTTACTCATAGACCATGGTGAAGTTCCTCTTGAAATTGTACCCCAAAATGTTTTAGTTAGTTCTTTATTCTATAACTTGAAGAGAAAAGGTGACAGATGGTGTTTTCTTTGCCTAACATGGAGGAGTTGTTTGTGCTGGCATAGAGTAAATGGTATTTCATTACTTCTCAATGATTCTATGTGTTTTTTGAATAAGAACAGAAAGAAAAAGGCCCTTGGTGAGTTTCCCTGCTCCATTAAAATCTTCTTGCTCAGTTATACTGCAGCCATTTCAGTAAATTCCTGGGGGATTTTTCGTCTAGCTTTCCCGCCTCCCCTCCCCAAGACATTGAAGACAGGATACACAGTAACAACGTGCTTGATGTCAAATATCAGAGGTCCTGGAACCCTGACTATTCATGCAGGTTTTATTCTGAAGATGAAACAATTCTGTTGTGACAAGAGCTCTTGCTGTGGTCATTAAGAGTTGTCTAATCCATCATCTTGGACAATATTGACACCATTCTGAGTAATACTAAACTAGTCCATCCTTAATAACGGTAGACTAGGTCTTCTTCACTGAAGATGTTCATGATTCTCTCAGATTCTTTATGGCATGCCACCATGTCTGTGCCAAGGGCTTCTGGTGCCAGTACAGCTTGGCGGGTTTACTCCTGAGAGCACAAAAGGCTGAAAGGCAGACTTGCCATGAAGTTCCTCCCATTCCTTCATTTTGTCAGCCCTCATTTAGAGATGAAGGAATTGCAGCATCTAATGCTACATCTCACAGGTATCTCAGTCATTCACACAAATGTACCCCCCAGTGCCTCAGTGGAGGAGGCAGTAGTACCACCACTGGTGAAACAGACCAAGAGCACACTGAAGAGGTGGATGCAGTGGAACTGATGTGTGGTTGGGATTCTGTATCTAGAAATGATAATAAAAGGTAATGGAAAACTTGTGGAAGACTGAAAGCTGGAGAGGGAGGAAAGTATGAGATCTTCAAGAAGAGGATGCTTAATTTAGAAAAGAAATTCATTCCAGTGTATTTTAATTCACTCCAGTTAGTGAGGGGTATGGACGTTCATTCTTTAACCTGCTGATACACTAATGTGTTTCCACAAGGTATTTCGGTTTTAACACTGGCACTGCATTATTGACCTTATAAATATTACTTATCAATCACTGTAAAACTATATTCTTCCCTGATCAGTGACTACTCATCCTTTTCGAACATTTAGTTATCACTTCATACACAGTTTGTCTGTATTTCATTGGTGTTGTTTTGATGTGATTCTCTGCTTATTCAGGACATCCATTCCTGTCCTCCAACTTAATTCTAGAAAGCTTTCCACTTTTTACCAAAAAATTACACTTGGCAGAGGTACACGTGCTCTGACATACTGCTCTTCACCTCGGGTGGAGGATAAGGAGATGAACAGTTAATCCTTGTCAGCATGTTACAAATAATGTTTGTTGCACTCACAGTATCTGTATACCCAGAGAATCCATGGATACACTTTAACTACAATAAAGACTTTCTTGTTACTTCCATGGATGCAAATTCACAGTGCTCACAAAGCATAAGGTCTCCAGTTTACACAAGACATTAATGTCCTGGGTTGGTCTTTAATATGACCTGAAGAGTCACTCATCTTGAAGGCGTACTTGCTTCAAGTTGCTGCAACAGCAGTCTGTAGATGGCAGCAGAAAGATCCCAGATGATCAAAGGGCCGGAGAAACTGCCCTGTGAGGAAAGACTGAAGGAGTTAGGTCTTTTCACCCTGGAGAAGAGAAGCTTCAGGGGGGACCTCATCATATATTTATTTATTCCAGTTTTTAAAGGGTGGCTACAAAAAGGACAGAGGCTCTGTCTTCACAAGGACCCACATAGAGAGGACAAGGAACAACGGGTGCAGGTCGCACGGGGAGATGTTTGATCTTGATAAAAGAAAGAAATTTTTCACAGTGAGAACAATCATTCACTGGAACAACTTCCCCAGGGACATGTTAGAGTCCCCATCGCTGGAGGTTTTCAAAATGCCACTGGACAGGGTGCTAGATAATCTCATGTAGGCTCCCTTTTCCATGAAAGTTTAGAGCAGATGATCTTTCAAGGTCTCTTCCAACCTGGGCTGTTCTATGACTCTATGATTAATGAATGGATGTTGTAAGAGCATCATTATTATTGTGTCAGTAATACAGTCAAATTTATATGGAGTCAGCGTACTCAGTCCTTGCTTCTGACTGAATGTGATGCAGGGGTCACTGCCTCAGAGTAGCTGAGAACTACTGAGTTCATACACAGAATTTTTCCTCAGTTTCTTCCAACAGTAGTCAATTAATTCCCCAAAGTAGCCTTCTGAGAACTACAAATAAGAATTTGTGGTTTTCTTTTGTCAAAGATTAACATTAAACCTAAACTTCTAGTGTTTCAAGAATACAGTTACAATACACAGGACAGTAGAAACTAGAGGTAAAATAAGTAATGTACTTGTGTTTCATGAAAAGGTAATGTTATTGCAATGCACATTTAGTCCAACTCATTACCTTTCATAAAGAGCAGGTCAGTAGTTCAGTGCTGTTAGACTCCTGAACTTCCCCTTGCTCTTTAGTTGCTTTGCTTTCTCTAGAAATATTTCACTTCACATATGTTTTCAGAAATTCTCTGGTCTACGAGGTGCCATGAGAAACCTAAGATGACTTTGCAAAGTGTCAGAGGAGTTAGTTGTAAGGTAGTTAAAGTTCATGTTCTCAGCTCCTGAGCTGTCTTATCTTGAAACGTAAATTCTTTGGGGAAGGAATTAACCTGTTTGTGTATGTATACATGTTTGTAAACATCTAGCACACCAGCACCAAATCTACAGAAATTCTGGTATCTTCTTCACAGTCTGATTTACTGCAATAGCTTTAATAGGCTGGATCACGAATTAAACAGATGGCACGGGAAACACATATCCTGATCCATTCAGGGATGGTAAACACTTGCTCTTCAAACAGTTCTCTACCTCTCCTCTTCTTCTTCTGCCCACTTCACCTATTTTTTTGGCCAGAGCCTTTCCCAGGTAATAAGCAATTTACTTGCCTATCCAGTTATCATTTGTTTCACATGCTAAGATTGAGAACTCTTTTATGTAATCTGTTTTCCCAGAAATGTGGTGAGGGCCATTAGAAACCTTACTCTTCTACCTCTACCTTGCATTTATTTGTGTTTAAATTGGTTTGAAAGTTTTTTTCCATTTTATTGTGACTCTGACAAACAGCAGTAGTTAAGTTGCTATATATTTAATAGTGCTTCTCCCTAGCCTAAGCATTTGCTGTTTTGTAGATTGAACTCGTTGAATGTGAAGAGGCCCTCATTGTAGGCTTAGAAAGCACTTAGTTCATCTTGATGCTACCTAATGGGTTTAAAAAGCATTAACACTCATTGGGTAGCTTTCTCATCTCTTCAGTTTCAAATGTTTATGATCTGAGTCCTTTTATATACTGAGTCTGCATAACTGGTTTAACTGGAAATAACACGTGACTGTTTTGGTTTCCTTGTATGAGATACTATCAGTGAAGGCTGGTCTTTTGGACCACTAAAACACTGCCCAAGGAAGGGGAAGTCACAAAATTCTAGTTCCTTTTTTTTTAAGACAGTTTTGTAAGAAAGATAGCGAGTTTTGGTATTTTGTATGGGTTTGGTAAGGGCTCTGTGTGTGTTTGTGTGCATGTGTGTGTTCATAGCTTCAGAACAGGATACTACTTTTGCCTCTTTCGAACACTTCAAATATGGCCCCCTTTTTACCAAATGCTGAAGTTTCACTCCCATCCTCACATTTAAAGGTAACACAAATGAGACTTTGTTCATCTGGATTTCTTTGTAAAGTAGTTTGTCCTGAACATATGCAGGCTTGAACTTTGCATAGTGAGTTGTGTAGCCCTTAGTAAAGATCTTTGAACTTCCTTGGGTTCCCATAGCTGCTCCAAAGAAGAGTTGCAAAAGCCACAAATGTATTATTCCTCATCTGAAAAAAAAACCTCGCTGCACTGAAAAAAAAAGTAAGTGTTCTAGTCACTAGTTTTTGTGTAATTTTCATTCTTGATGTGAATATCTGCAGGGAATTTTAGGGAGAAAGGCAAGGATGTGGCACTTCTAATATACTCTACCTCTTCAATTCTTATTCTTCAACAGCCAAATTAACTACTGCTTTCAAATACTGTTATCATTACAACATTTTGTCTAGTTGTTTTTCTAATTACTTACATTAGGTCATGCTTTTCCACCATAATGGAAGGATCCATTTGCCATCATTAGGAGGATATAACAAGTTACTGGAAAGCAGCAGATGGAGCTCACGTGTTGTGGCAACAGTATGCAAACCTGGTGTTCAAAGGCTCTTTGGTGCCTACAGTATGTCTGCATGGCAGTCAGGTGTGATTGTAGCATATATAGCTGTACCAAAGGTGGCAGTAATCTAAATTTGTTGATACCAATAAGAGAGAAGAATTAGCAGCCATAGGTTTGGGTGCTTGGGGCTTGCATGAAGCATGGGTAGCTAGCCCGTGCTGAAGCCTTCAGTACTGACACTGCTGCTGATACTGGCTTTAAATAGATTAAAGCTAGCAAAGCTTTTCCTACTCTCTGTGCTATCACACTTCTGATCAGACTGCAGGCATATGCAATGCATTGTGTGTGTGTACAAACACATGCATGACCCCAGTGTCACTTCCAAGAACTCCACTGCCTGCTTGACTTTCAGAGTTGCTAACATGGTAATGTTATGATAACTTCAGAATCAAAAATGCTGGCAAGATTTCTGGGCATTTTGTTTCCTGCTCTTTTATACTATGTCTTTAAACAGTTATTCATCTAATCTTACTACTTTCAGAATTTCTTGTAGATCACTATGCAAGGTAATGGTGGATCTCTTAAATAATTTAAAGGTTCCCAGGTGGATCTCTTAAATAAATTTTAAAAGGATCATTAAATCATTTACTTATTAACTGGTGTGAGGGAGAAAATATTGAAAGTAGACAAAACGTTCTGGATTGCACTGATGGATAAAGGGGATATCAAAAGACTAAAACCATTCATTGGTTACGGACAAAGTCCATGAAAGACTAGTAGATGCTGCTGTATGTGATAGAATAAGAGAGTTGGGGACTAGATGGGGTAAAGGAGATATGGACTAAGACAGGAACAGAATGAGGTCATTGTTGCAGCAATAGAAGTAGAGCCCTGGGGGAGAAAGGCAGGTGTGCAGAGAGCAAGGCTTCTCCTGCTGGAGCACTGATCTCCAAGGGAATTGTGCCCTGGGCAACCTGGGGACAAGCAACACCAGGTGCACTGGAGCCCTGCAATACAGTGACAATGAGTATCTAATCCACCTAATGTAGGACCTTCTTTCTACATTGATTTTTTTCAGGGAACTAGGACTCCAACACAAAGTGATTCCACCCTCTTCAGTGTGTTCCTTTCACTGAGGGTACAGAGAGAAAGTACTTCCAGAAAGAAGTTCCCTCATCTGCTCAGGATCCAGGTTAACTGAGGTGGTGACGGTAGCACCTCCTTTTGCCTTGTGTTCTGCATGAATGGGATTGGCATCCTATCACCAGAAGACTGAACAACTTCCAGACCGTGGCCATCTTTGGTGAGAGCATTTTCTGCTGTTCAAGTTCAACTCCTCTCAAGCCAAAGATGCAAAAGCCAGAAAAAAAAAGAGGCTGAATGGAAGTTTGGTCTGTCCTTGTGATTAGGACATTTCACTGAGTGTGAAGGTGGGAAGGAATGGATCTTTTTTCTCTCTGCTCCAAAGACTGCTCTCTTTTGGTAGGCAAAAGGAGGCCATGTTCACTTTGCATAGAAGTGAGTCTGGAAGTGAGTCTGGAAGACCTGTTCTGCCTGTACCAGCCGAGGAGGGATGAAGATTGCTCTTGGAAAGAAAACAGCATGATTTCTTGGTTAGAGCATGCTGTGCAATAGCTGAGACCATGGTTCCTCAGTTCGGTTTAGAGAAGGATTTTGTTTCTGGAATGGGCTCTAAATGTTGCTGCCGCCCTCTGCTTTGGCTTCCTGCAGGCCTTAGAGTTATGACACCTTCTCATCCAAACTGTGCTTGCAGGGGAACTACAGGTGGGATGTGGCCAGTCCTCCAAGCCAGGAGATAACCTCACGTTGTTACTCTGCTCAGGCCAGGCTAGCAGTGTAGTAGATTAGTAGATATGTCAGCTATTTGTTTTGAAACATTTTATTGTGCCATGTAAAAAGAAAGGATAACACATAGAGAAACATACCCTTGAGTGCCAGCTCAGGATGTTGTAACTGAATTAGCTCTAGCCTTTTCAACCTAGTTGTTACTGCGGGCTTGTTTTTAATGCAGTAAGGTGAACGTAACAGGAATTTGAGGCACGACAAAATGCAGACATTAAATGAGCTAACATCAGTAGTGGTTCACACATCTTACCCTCAGGAATCACATTCAGAAATGGCATTGAAGCAGATGAAAACTTCAGTACCAACTACACACTTTCTCCTCTGCCATTCTAGGTCTTCTAAGTGAGACATAGATAGCGTTACATAGATAACGAATGAAAGCTTTTCTGGGACTTTGTATGAGAACAACACTTTGAGCTGGCTCGCTGTAACTTTGCTTCCTTTCTTGGCTTCTCCTGCATTAGATATTTTTCATAATTTCCCTCAGTAGAGACAGTGGAATGGGTGTGCCACACATAGTTAAGTGCTTCTGCCAATGCTAGCAAGAATGGAAGTACACCACTAAAACGAAGTTGTAGGTAAAACCATCACCATAAAGATACCATAACCATCTTTACTGATACTGCATGTCTGCAGGTGACATAACGCTAATGTGTTCAAATGGCTTCACGTATCTAACAGACATAGGAGCCACTTCCAAGGGACAAAGCTTGGCTTTGATTTTTTTCTTTGTGTCACCTCCAAAGACGTGCATTTGACTGAAGGCAATTCTAAATCAAGATTTACTTAACAAGGAAGTCAAGGTAGTAAAAAAGAAGGCAATGTGTAATAACAATGCAAATGTTAGCTGAGAAGTCATCAAGTTATAAGCCCTGAACAGATAATGGACATGCCAGTCTTCTCTCTAACTTACTCACTGTGGAAAAGAATTATTCAGTGCCCTTTCTGAATCACAGAAACAACTTAACTAGAACAGAGATTCTCTGGGAACCTGTTCTAGTGTGTAACCACTCACACATGGTGAAAAAATGATTTTCTCTTATTGAGTCAAACAGTCTGCCCTTGCTTCATAGCAATGTAACGTGATGTATTCTTCCTTTTTGTCATAGAGGCAGAAATTACATAATAAACTTAGTTTGTGCAACTCTGCAGCTTTTTTCCCCTGTCTGCACCCTCAACTTTAATGTTCTAATTACCAGAAAACTTTGGTGAGTATGGAAAAGCACAAACTTTGCAATGCTAAGTGATGGCTTTGACTTTGATCAGATTAGGAGCTTCAAGAACACATGTAGGGCCTTCACAAATCCCATTAGACAGTTTAATATACCAATAGGAAAAGTTTGTTCCCAACATAAGCCTCACAGTCATTAATTCTGACATGAACCATGAATCTATTCTGTATTAATTCTAATTCTGGTTAGTGTAACATCTCATTTATGAAAAATGTGTCAGATTTTTTTTAATTACTTTTTACCCAACTAAGCTCTTTGTTTCTTTTATAGAGTGGGGTAGAAGGTACTCAGACAGTTTATGATTTGATTCAGAATGTAATTCCTTCTCCTGATTTTAAATTGCTTACTTCTGTATCTTCAGTGGAAGCTCCTTTGTTTCTTGTCTTATGAAAGCTTGATGGGTGACTCTTGGCTGACCTCCTGACACTGACTGTTGTAGGGATGTTTCTATCTGCTCTGCCATTTTTGAGCTAGGACATATCTAGTGGCCAGAGCAGAGAGCATTGTAAAAAGCCCTCAGCTGCTGCCAAGTAATTCTGTCCCAGAAAGGACATAACCCTGTCAGCCTTGCTCTGATCCTGAGCTAAGGAGCCTTGCTCTGAGGGCTAATGAGATTAGGTATGGCAGCCTGCTGACATGGGCTTCCAGATTCAACGTCATATTTTACTTGCAGTTCTGGGGTGTCTTACATGGATGTACCACCTTTTGAGCTTCACCATTACAGTGCCTTACCTGGCATAAAAGGAGAATTATGCTCTTTCACAGGTAGAAGTAATTAAAAAACTTATTAAAAAAAACTAATATTTTTTGCTTGGCTCAGAAGACAATGGCTATGCAGCTCTCTGTTCCTGGGTGTCAGTCCAGGGAAGACATCCTATCCAAATGCACACTAAAGGTCTCAAAGCTGCAGGCAGATGGGGCCAGCTGTATCCATACTGTGTACGTGGAGTGTCCTCAGACACCACAGCTATGCCACCAGGCTCTCCCAGTACTTGCCCTGCTCCTGACTTCTCTGACCCTACCAGGCCGCCTTTAGAAGGGAGCCCTCACACATCCTTGCCACTGATCCTCATGTCCCTCTAGTGCAATCGTCGGGAGCTGATTACTCCAAACTCCCCATTGCAAAGCTTCCATTTTGGGGCTAAGTTGAAATACGAAGGTATTCAGCCTTGTCCCTCCCCTGTCCTCTCCCTTCCACAGCGGCGCTATGCAATAGAAGCCACAGACAATTGCTCTGTTTACAAAAAAAGCTGTTTTTCTGGCATAATTTGGTGCTGTACTGAAGACAGTGCTCAGTATCTTCTCAGTAGCAGGTAGTGCCACAGTGCTGTGACTGTGCTGCACAGTCTGGGCTGCACTCGGAGCTGGCTCACTTATTCAGGTCAACCTGTCTTTATGCTGCTCTTTGGGCTGCTTTTGTCCCGTTCCTGTCCAATAAAAAATGTGTAAATAGTCCTGGGACAACCCAGAACCTCCTCAACCCTGCTGAAGTGTTTCCACCACTAGGCTGCTCTCTTTTTCTTCTTGCTCTTTCCATGGAAATATTAGCCTGTAGTGGAGGAAGGAAGGAAAGTTTAGCAAGATACTGGAGAATAGCCTTACCCAACGTGTCTCTGTAAATGTGAGAGGGTTCTTGCCTGGGAATTGGAACCTCAGGGCCTACAAGTCATATCTCATGATCTGGGGCAATGTTATACTCCTTAATTGAGCCAGCACCCAAATACTTTCCGTGTCTATCTACAGGTTAGAGGATGCCAAAGAAAAGTGCAAGAGACTGAGTTTAGGGATTCAAGGGACTGAAACAAAAGGATTTTCAGGTGCCTTCAGGAGTGACAGTTGTTTTCTGAAGTTTAAGCACCTACAGTACCAGTTTAGGCAGTCTAAACTCCAGTGTTTCTGGTTGGGCAGCTCTTGCTATGTCCCTGACAGAAAAATTAGCTTTGTGGATTGCCTTTCCTGCTCTCACCGCTGACTTGAAGGGAGCATGACCCCAGCCCCTTAAATTGCCCTGTTTGGACAAAGGCTTTATAATGCCTGTTTTGGAGGTGCCTTACAGAAAGCTGTTGCAAGGCATGCTTATGAATACCTGGAGGCCTTGTCCTTCTCAGGGAGAGGCATATAACTACAAATACTGAATAAACAAACAAACAAACAAAAAACCCAAACCAGATTGTAAAATACTAATTTATAGAAAACACAAAAAGAGGGCAAATATTTTGCTCAGACTTAAGCAATACTTCGCGGTTAAAGCTGGGGATATTTCTTAGTGCTAGCAGCAGATAAGGAACAAATCAGCCTACCGTAGACCCAGGCTTATCAGCAGTAGTTACTGGATAATCAATTCAAACATTACCTTGTTAGTAAACAGAAATATTCTTGTCACCCTCTAGTGCGTTCTAAGCCAGATATTACTCAGATAACATTTACCATTTTGCAATATTGTATTGACATGAGAAACAGATTTTTTTTGGCATAACTGCAAACTGGTGCTGCATTCTGCTTTTTCCAATAACTTAAGAATAGTGATAATAAATTATTTTTCAGCATAGCTAAACTGATACAGAACTGACCTTGAAACATTTTCTTTGTTTATTTTAGTTGATCTTCTTTATTTTTTACCAGCAGAGTGTTTGTCCTAAAAAGGTATCCAGGCAGATTTTGAGACTTTTGAATAGCATCTCTCAGAAGCCCTCTTTTTCTGCAGAGGGTGGTTCTTTCAGCCTTCTTCACCCTGTATATCGTGTGTAAGAACATGGTCCTCAGCTATGAAACCAACCTGATATAAATTTAAAATTGTCAAGCTGCAGCAGTTTCTTGCTGCAATAATATTGTGTGCTTGCCTTAATAAACTTTATAAAATTGTTACAATACCAACAGAAATTGTCTGTTTAAATACATACTTCAAAAAAAAAACAGAATAGGTGACTAACCCTATACATAGATTTCACCACCTTCTCATCTACATTGCTACATAAACATCTGATTTTCTGCAATCATATAAAAATTATATTTTAATAATACTAGATGATGCTATCTGACTGGTTAAAATTTCAAGTTAATTAACAAGTTAGTTCAACATATGGCCAGTAAATGTCATAATTGCTCTAGCTTAACATTTCTGATTTTTGTCTGGCTTAAACCAGAACATTCAGGACAGTATGTAAAGTTTATACAGCAGCCCTTTGAACGAGTGAAACATTCAGTAAAAGTGGAGTCAGCAGGATGGGGGAGACTCAAGCGTGTTCTTATTTTGTGGCTTGTTTACCAGGCTGCCTGTACTGACTGGAAAATTCATTGTACATTAACTTTAGATTCTGCTTTTCCTCCTGAAGAATGAGTGTGAGCTGTGTGGTGGAGTGAGATGTTACTTTTTATATTCTGTGTCCTATACACATTAAATACACTGACTGTTTCTAATGATGGTGTTTCTGATGTTTCTTTCCTTACTGTTTGTTTATTACAATTTGGGGGATGGTGTGGTGTTTTGTTTTGTTAACATTGTGCTGTTGGAGCAGAAGGAGATAAAACAAGTTGCAGCAATAAGCACTCTTCAGAAAATTACTTTACCTTTGAAATTGTTTTTCTATGGTTACTTTGTAGTTCTAGTGTCTTTCCCTCATTTCCTACTTTATCATTACAGTTTGTGTGCTAGGAACTATAGAATACTCAGCTCTGCATCTGTGAATAGAAATTACATAATTAAAGGCCAGGCAGCAGCATACCCCTTCTACACATTCACGGCTGCTTTAGCTCCCTGATTTCCCAGCAGAAGTCTGTGTGTGTTTGCTATTCAGAAACTCCAAAGGTGGCAGGTTTGCTGTGACACAGCTTGTCTGCGTGGCACTCTGGGCAGTGTCCATTCAGTACAAGTGCAGTAGTTCCTGATGTGCTGTTTTGATCTGCTTGTGCATGCAAGATATTTGCCCAGGTTTTCTGGGCATCTGCAACTTATGCTCCAACCAGACAGTCTGATCTCCCATCTGGAAGACCAAAATCCACTATTGCTCCTAGCCATAGCTTCCAAGCAAGGAAAATCACACATGCAAAGGAATTCAAAATGTGGTAGACCTAGATGCACTTTTCTGTTTACTACTTACTTAGGTGGGCAACAAAACTTCAAAGAGCAGCATTACTTCTCTCCCTTTTAAAATATTTTCCCTTTGAGCTAATGTCTGTTTACAGGAAAAGCTACCGCAAGCAACTTTTTCCATAGATAGGACCTTTCCCTTGCAAACACAGCACAGCTGTACTACCTGGCTTTCTGCAAGTGAACAGTCTGCAGTGGAACTGGTTATTTTAAATGGAGGATCTGAGTAAGTGGTTCGCTGGACTGCAGCCAGGACACTTGGAGCATTTCAGAACTCAGCCTTTCTTCTCTTTGGTTTGGTATTTTGTCAAACTCAAAATGTGCCAGTGGTGCATCAAGTTTGTAGTACAATTGAATTGTTCCATAAGAAGCAACCAATAATTGTCTGACATATTCAAGGGAGCTTTTCAAGGGCTGATTAAGAACCTGTTGTGGAAACAGGCCTAATTTTCAAATGAGCATTTTAAACAAATAAGTTTTATGTGCTTTAGACCACTTGTAGTTATCTTAAACATATTGTGATCAGTTTGTTTTTAGAGGTGGGGAGAAAAAAAAATCTTTCTTCCTGATAGCAAAACTTGCTCTCCTATTTTTAGACAAAGTATATATAATTACATAACCATCTGTGGTATTTGGCATTGGAAAAATATTATCAACCAGGATACCCTGAAGCATTGGGGTCCTCTGCTTGTAGAGTGCTTGGAATGCAGCTGCCTCTAAATCAGATTGCATGACTCTGTAGGTAGGAAGACCTGAAAACAAATAAAACTTGGAATTAGTCATGCATACTTGCTTTGGAGGATCAAGAGAGCAAATGGGGTTGACAGCCGTCAAAATACATATTTTTGCAGTCATCTACTTTTCTTTTCCCAGCATAACTAAGGAAGGTTTGAAAAAGAAATGTAGGGCAAATCCTTTTTCTTCCTCGCTGTGGCTAGGCAAACTTGTTAGATGTCTGACAAAAGCTGGAGCAATTCTTCCAGTGCCATTATTCAAAACCTCTGACTTCTGTTTAGCTTTCATTTCAGTTTTTGTTAATGGATGCTGATAGAGGAATTTTCACCATTTGAAATAGAGTTGCAAGTCAGAACAAAATGTCTGTGCTTAAGACAGACGTTCATATGGTTTAGCATTACAACCAAAATAAATATGGTGAACTAAAGACACCGATGTGTATTTATGTATATGCATTGTTCTTATGATGTGAAAAATGGCTAATGCTTGTCTCTGATTTACCGAATGGAAACTTGCAGGTAGATACTAAATACTTTTGAGGCTGGCAAACGAGATTGGACTTTTGGCATCTCTTTCTCATATACTTGCCAAGCTGGACAACTTTCTACATAACTGTTGTCTTTTTGGAAAATACTTAAACTATTTCTTGGAAAGTGGTTGAAGGTCAGGCAGAGTTTGTTCTGGGTTTTACAGTATTTATTATTGCATAAGAAGGTTGTGTCCTACTTCTCATGGAGGTCTGGCTAAAGACTACTGATGTGATGGAGGCATGCTTCCTGACACAAAAGAAACCCTACTGGAGACAGTGAAAGGCATACTGCATATAGGTCCCTGTACCTGCTACACATCCATATTTACATTTGGGAAATATGTACTTTAGAATGGTCTTTAAGATCCTTCCAGTATATCCAAATTGCAGGAATTTTGCAAGGGCTCAAGATGAGGTCTCTGATAATGTAGCTTTGAGATCATCCTACTCAGTAGCAGGAGTCCTCAAGAGTACAACCAAAAGGCGATAGAAGATAATATTAGAGGCCCTGAGGATACAGGCACAAGGGGGTAACAGGAGGCCAGGAGTGGAAGCACGAATCACCAATGGTCAGCTACTGGTCACTAAAGGAATGCAGCCTGGAGAGCTGGGGAAACTGGTTGTAGGGCGTGACAAAGAACAAGGAATATGTATCCCACCTGTAACAATCCCATATGCAGTAAAAACGCAGGAGATAACAGGGAGGAAAAACGCAGGAGATAACAGGGAGGTGTCAAAGATGGTCACAACCCCTAGAAGAATGGGAACAAAGGAAGAAAAGGAAGAGAATTGCTATCACTGCTACTTAGTCACAGCAGGTTCCCCTCAACTTTGGTAGATAAGGAGGGCTGCTTTTTGGCTTACTGTTCAGCACATTTTGCATGTGTAAAGTGTCTTTACTATGTCACTGGGTAAAGTAAATTTGGACTCTATAGAGCAGTGTAAATGTGTGCGTGTGTGTGCACACGCGCGTGCGTTTTCCAGTCTAACCTGCCCACACAACGAAGTGATTGATACCGCAGCACTGAGTCAGAATAAACTCGGATGCAACAACTCACTTGAATGAATACGACAATTTCAAACCTCCACTCCCTCCCCCAGTTTCTTTGGTCTACTCTTTAAAATCTCAGCCCATCAAAACATGAATGCATGTATGCATTTATGCACATGAACAGTCCCAGCAAAGTAAATGGAACAGAGTGCTGCTTGCTCTCCCACTAGCACATTTGATGGAAGACAAATATCTCCCTTTCTCTGCACTTTTATTCTTGCCTTATCTGACTTTTGGATTTGTTCCTTGCTTGCTGCTTCCTGCCCCACGTATTTGTACATTGCACGGAAGAGTGCAGTTTCAGTCCGGTAAATTATAATTAATTGAATTGCTAGAGAAGTATCTGATTCAGAGAGTAATGCTCCCGCTATAGAGAAAAAGAACCAATTAAAATAAGGAAGTACGAGGGTATTTCTGTTTTATTTTCTCTTTTAAGGTTAGGGTTTGTCTAATGGTCTATTTTTGTTCAGCATAGAATTAGAAGATTTGTGGGTGGAGGAGAAACAGCCCATACAATGATGTCTGGATACTGTGGTATTCTTGGGTTTTGGCAAAATGTCTCAAAATTAACTGAAATTTTAGCTTAAGAAGTGCTGTGATTTGGATTGAAAACTGAAAGATAATAATTACAAAAGTACTGACTTGTACTTTTGAGTATTCTGGCAAAAATTAACTTTTTGATATGGTTCATTTTCTGCCTTTTAAAAGGTACTGTGTGCTTGCACACTAACTGCTCTCCTACACCATCACAGTGCAACAGATTACAGTGCTGGAGTTCTGAGGTTTTCCCAATAATTTCACATTACGTTTACCCATGGTAGAAGTCCAAAGTAGCCTTTACCTTTCTGTGAACTCAATCTGGAGAGGCAGTCAATAAACTGCCTAAAGTTCGTGGACAAAAGCCCAGGTTGCTACATTAACTCCAAATTATGTCATTAGCAGGCTATAAACCTGTATCTCCGATCTATTAGAAAAGTAGCACCATGTAGACACCACTCAGCTAGAAGTGGTCTCCCCTGTCCTCTTAAAATGAATTGTCATTGCTAACAGTAATGCAGAGAAGATGTGAATGAGCACAAATATGAAGGCAATGTGTAGCACAGATAGTCAGTTAAAAACAAAAAAATCACTTTGGTGCAGACCAACTTCTGGGAAAATGACTGTTTTGCGAAGTATGCAAGCCCAGGCCTGTGAATGACGAAATCATCAGATTTTTGTCACACATGCCATATGTTATGGCCTTGGTTCAGAAGCTCCCCAGAGGCAAGTTTTGAGAAACAGATCATTGCAGGACCAGACAAATTTCCCTCTTTCCTATTCCTCCTCAGTTCTCAGCAGACTTAAAATGATTTGCAGAAGGAGATGAAATTTGGCAGTGGCTTTAGATTAAAAACAAAACAAAAACAAACCCAACAAAAAAAATTGCTAGGAAACATAAATGTTCGGGGTTTTCACTTACACATATCTCAGAATTAATAGCTTCTTTACCAGAAGCTTCACTTTGTGTTTTTAAACAACATTAACGTTTTAGTTAGAAATGACGCATTTGCTTATAAATTCACAAATGTTAACTGCAAAGGTTCTAAAAAGGGTCAACTGGCTAAAAATGGAGAGAGGATACTCTTTGAGTGAAACACAAATGGTTTCCTGGCTGAACACTGAAGAGAAAAAGCCCTCTGAGTGAGCTGAAGTCACCAGTTTTAAGATTTTTATTTCATTCAAAATGTCCCAGTTTTGATCTCAGTATCTTTATGCCAAACCAGTATCGAAAATATGCTCTGTCAAAACCTGAGAGGGCGCGCATGGTCGCTGTGTAATGGTGACCTTTACGATCTGGGATTTTCTTTGCATGAGATAAACATAAAACACAACAGTGCTCCTGTGAAGCTAGATCAGCAGTATTATCCCTTTCAAAAATTGTGCTTAGTCCCCACTTTCACAGTGCTGACTCAGTGATGCTCGTATTTATTTGTTACTTTTAGCAGTGTAAGTACTCCATATGAATGAAATCTTTAAGGAATAATTTCATGTAATATCCCAGAGTAGAAGTTACTTCTCTTTCATCTCTTGTTTTTACTTACCAGCTGCCACCAATGTAGCCCTGAAACCAGTACGATTTCGTAAAGGATTTCTAGAGAAACAATGACTTCTACTACTCCCACAAATGTAACTAGGGAGCAAGAACCAATCTGCCGCAAATAACATTCGTTATAGTTGAACTTTGCCTTTGACATCTAGCTGCACAATTGCATATTTAATCTGAAATACCTAGAAACACCGGGCTAATTATATTCCTGTGAAAAACAGCATGCCAAAGGTAAAGGAAAGCCTGTTAGAAATTCAAGACAGGTCTGCTTCCTCCATACCTTGCTCGTTTTCTCCCTCGAATTTCTCTGTTGCAGACTCTTTTAATCTTTACAGTATTCTCTGTAACAAGACCAGCATTAAACAAAGGGGGGGCACATAATCTCTTGACTGTAGAAGTGGAAATAAAACTTATTTTGTCCTTTGCTGTAATTTGGGTATAATTGCTGGGAAAACGTGGAGTTCAGGGGTTCTAAACAGCTGGTAGCATTTGCTGTTGGCTACATCATTGTATAAAGTGATCAAAGCTGCAGGTGAAGGAAACCAGTCAGACATTCATTCAGGTCTTGTCAGTTCAGATTTAAATCAAAGAACTGTACCAAAAACCAATATAGTGATTACTATATATTGCAAAGGAAATACTGGATGGGAAGTTTCTGTTATAACCTTATTTTGTATTCCAGACTGCTCTGATAAAATACCTTAAAGCTATTGGAGCATTCATAAAGATTAACTGTATGAGAATCTGGAGAATTGCCTTCATAATTGTAAATTGCTTTTAAGCAATTCATTCACGTAGCAGTAGAAGCTGGTAAGTTTACTTTGATGTTAATACATAGGAACTGTTGTACTAAATCAGGTCTGAGACCTAATTAGTTGAGTGCACTGTCTCTTAGAGTGACTAGATGCAGATGCATTTGATAACTGTGCAAAAAGCAGGCAGGTAGAAAGAAAATTTTTTTGCCACATTAGGTCTTCCCTTTTATCTCCAATAGCAAAAGTAACTGAACTCATAAAGTGAAGTTAAAATTTAAAGAGACACTGTTTGATGGTGGTCCTCTTATCTGCATGAAAGTCAGCTCTGTAAACCTTCCTAAATTCTTGGCTTCATCGCTGAAGAAGAACGCTTACAAAGCTTTCTTTAATGAAGTTTAGTAATAGCTGGGTTGTCTCTAAAATGAGGAAAACCACACAGAGTACTCTAAGCACTTTAAAATTCACAAAACAAGGAAAAGCTAAGTAATTGGCATAAACTGCTTTCATATAATATAGAAAACAAATAATTCTTCATATTAAATTTTTCTTGTGGAAAGTCTGAAAAAAAATATCTCCAATAGCAAAAGTAACTGAACTCATAAAGTGAAGTTAAAATTTAAAGAGACACTGTTTGATGGTGGTCCTCTTATCTGCATGAAAGTCAGCTCTGTAAACCTTCCTAAATTCTTGGCTTCATCGCTGAAGAAGAACGCTTACAAAGCTTTCTTTAATGAAGTTTAGTAATAGCTGGGTTGTCTCTAAAATGAGGAAAACCACACAAAGTACTCTAAGCACTTTAAAATTCACAAAACAAGGAAAAGCTAAGTAATTGGCATAAACTGCTTTCATATAATATAGAAAACAAATAATTCTTCATATTAAATTTTCCCTGTGGAAAGTCTGAAAAAAAACCCCATTTTTTTTTTTTTTTTTTTTTGCTTCACTAGAATAAAGAACATTTTTTACTTCATTTCAGGACTGAATGTACAATTTCACATCTATCCATCGTTTAGTACTGACTGACCCTTTAAACATACTAGGAGACAAATCTTCAGGATTAAGTAAGGATGATTCCCAGAAACAGATTTACACATCTATATTCAGTGAAATGCATAATGAATTATTGTCTTTTAAATGTATGTGATTTAATATAATCCTCCCGATGATAAAATGGTATTAAGTAGCTGATGTGCCAGAGTCAATGGGTAGAATGCAGAGGTTTGGACAGACAATCCTGGTGGTTATGTGTGCCTTGACAAAGCATGAGGCAGCTTGAACGCTACCAGCTGAGCCCAGAGAAACTGTCCTTAGCTTGGTAAGTGTCACGTTGTGTGAGTTAGGAGCAGGCATGCAGACACAGATCTGCTCCCATGTCTGTTCTTCAAAGGGAATGCAGCCATAGCCAGTGTGTCAAGAGGTTTATGTCCATATAGTAGCCTGTACTACCTGGTAGAATTTGGAAAGGTGAAGGTTATTTGTAATAGTCAAGTAGGTAAGAGCTCCAGCTCCAATTGAAGCATGCCAAGCCAAAATTGGGCTTTAGCTGGGCACCTCTGTAAGCCCCTGGAGGTAGCGGTGGCTGGCAGGGTGGAGCAGAGGGGACCTGGAGCAGGTAATCCTTCAGGGCAGCTGGGGCCATGCTCAGCCCGGCCCCGTGAGCTGCAGTTTGGTCCATGCCCGTCTCTCTTGCACGTGCAGGAAACAGCAGCTGGTCCTGGCTGAAGGGCGAACGTGGGGAACTGCCTGCGTTTCTTGGCAGTGCATCAGTCGGATGCTTTAAGGGGGAAAACTGGCTTATTATCTGAGTAGGTGTCTTAAATGAAACTCCTTATTTTTAATTAATTGTTTTCTTAAGGCAGTAAGCTAAAATGAAAAATTAAAATTATCGTTGAAACAACATAAATACTGTAGGTTGTGGAAATAATAGAAACTGGATGTAGCAAGTTTGATCATGTCAGTTGTGTTTCACTCACTATTTGTCTTCCTCCTCACATGTGCCAGTTAGTGCATCTTACCTTCAGTTAAACCGTAGGGTCAGCGGGCCAAAGCCTTCAGGCTGTGACTGCTTCTTGATGCTGTGATTAGGTTACATGCAGCCATGAAACTACTAGTTTTAGCACAGCCCCAGCACAGAGTGACAAGCAAACAGTCATGGTTCAGAGCTTTACTTACTAGTCTGCTTATACTCATGGAAATCAGTGCACTTAAAAAAATGTAAAATGTTTTAAATAGGGTACAGAAAGAGAAAGAAAAGGATAAAAATATTTGAAGTATAAAGCATTGAAACCTTTGGTTCATTAACATGGTACGGCATTCCCGTTATTTCTTTTCCATTTAGGTAGAGAGAGATTGCTATAAGGGAAAAAAAAACCTATGAAATCTTGTTCTTTCAGATATTATTAAAAATAACTAAAATTTCCCATTAGAAGTGAAAACTCATTTAAGATGTGTTGGGCAGCTATTCTTAGAGATCTTGTGTTTATGCCTGGTCAGCAACAGTAAATACACATACATAAGAGTGAACAACAAGACCCACAGCTTCTCTACCCATTGCCAACACACTAGTGAGGTTGATGCTAGAGAAACCCAATTCAGCACGTGATCTCACTAGTCCCATTAATTCCCACCAGGCTCTGTGCATGGACCACGACACTGCTTGTAGCTGCTGCTGTGGTCACCAGCCAGTCTGCAAAAGACCTGTTTTTAGCTGAAAAAGAGTGAGAGGCAAGGGGGAACGGGGCTCAGTGGGGGCGCCTTTGTGGAGGGCAGGATGCTGCTGCCAGGGTCCAGACAAGCATCACCACCACCTCCAGAGCAGCCTTGCAGATGTCGCCCTTGGCCATGCTCATGTTGTGGCCAGCATGTGGCCTCCCTGCCAAGCAGCTTGGGCAGGCATTTGCCAACTTGCATCAGACATGGAGCTGCTGCACCAGGGCAGGCATTTGCTGCTGTCCTGCTGAGCCTGAGCTGTGACATTTCTTCTGCTCAGAGCGAGCATGGAAGATGTGGCTTGCTGACTGGAGCTAGCTGGTTCCTAATAGCTTGACCCCATCAGGGCTGGGCTGCCCAGGCAAAGGATGCAGAAGTGCATGTGGAAAAAAGGTATGCAGCCCATGCTCCCCTTTCTGGATGATGTCCTGGACATAACTGAGCTGACAAATGTCCTCCTTTTCTGGCCACTGGGACCAGGAAGGTGCAGTGGTGTTGGCGTAGACATGAAGATCCCAGGAGATAGAGCAGCTGGAACCAATATATATTAATATCAAAAGCTGCAGATCATTAATTCTTCATCCATTCTATGTTTCTCACTAAGTATTTTTTAAATTAGTGCAAAGTGGAATGGAGGCCTGAGCAACCTCATCCCTCCCTTTACTTATTTACCAGTGGAGTCAATTTTTGCACCTATCTTTCATCTGTTGTTCCCTTTTCTTTTGTTTATTATACATGAAATGAATGTGGTTGTTGGTAACTACTAGTCTGGAAAGGTCTCCCAAGAGTTTCAACCTTCTGCAGCAGGATAAACTGCTTGTACGGTTGCGATACTGATGAGAGAAATTTGTGCAATTTTTCTTGAGTGTATCTGAGATTTTCCAAGATGTCCTTGCAGCAATGGCCAAGCTGTTAGAAAACAGCTCCTAACATTAAACATAGAGCCCCAGGATTTAGGCTCTTTGTTTCCTGCCCTATCTCTCATGGACCAGGAAACAAGATTTTAACTTGTTAATTAACTCCTGCTAGCTTCAGATCCACTATGACCCCCAGATCCTTTTCTACAGAAGTACTACCCAAAAGTCTGGGTATCTGTCTAAGCATGGGGTGACATTGTCTGCATGTATTACCTTCTTCTTATTGAACAACACCTGCTCAAAAAGAAAAAAGGTCAATTTGTCAAGATAATTGTAAGTGTTCATGGTGTTCACCAGTGCCACCACCTGTACCTCTAGCTCAGTGCCTAAAATTCAACAGGGCTACTTCCTAGTTCAATAACCTAGTTGCTGAAAATGTTGATTTGCGCAAAGCCCAAGACAGGACTTAATCTATGCCTGTGTTTTTGTAGTAAACTGCTGAGCTCTTTTCTGGTATGGTTCTCCAATTTTGCTCCCATCCAACGGTATTTCATCCTGACCTGGTTTGTCTAGTTTACTTATAAAAAGATCACATCAGCCAATGTAAAAAACATAATGAAAGGCAAAATTTATGGCTTCTATTGTTTATTCACAAGCCTTTTACCTCGTTGTAGAGGAAATGAGATTGGTTGGATGCGATTTTGTTCTCGATGAATCCTTGCTGACTGTTAAAAAATGGTTTATATAATATCAGTAGATCCTTTAGTTTTCAAACTTTCAAACTTTCAGTATTTTTTCTTAAAACTTTTGCCGATCAGTTAATTTAATTGGCTGAGGCAAAATTTTCTTAGCTTGCACAGGTTAAGGTACGGGCCTCTGCTCAATACCCTGCAGTGTAGAGCACAATTTGGAAACTTCTGTTGCAAGGCATTGCTGCCTCTAGAGGAAGATCAGCCTATACAATTGATTTTAAGGAATAGATTACTAGACTTAGGATAAAGTAACAGCCAAATCCCATACCTCAGGGCCAGCAATAAGAATAGACTGTTATGCTCTTAGTAAGCAATTCACCTAGGGAGAATAACAAAGGCATAGAAAGACTTGGTTACATTAGTCAGTGTTAATTACTCTGAGTTTCGACTACCAGTAGTGACTATTGTTACTAAAAAATATGATAGGATTTTTTGCAATGATGTTTTGGAAAGCTGTGAGTAACTTAAACTCTTTAGGAGGTCAGGGAATAGGGTACATTAAGAGTAGACTCAAAAAGCACCAAAAATCAAAACGGATACAACAAACTTATAGATGTTCCTCATAAATAAGTCAGGGCTGAACATACAGGGAGGAGGAAGAACTAATGAGGGTCCTAGAAAATGTTACCACTAGAATAAAGGAATATAATTCGGGGAAAACCTGTGGGCTGAGGCAAGCACTGTTAGCTATAGCAGATATTTCATAACTGTAGAGATCAGAAATATCAGTAATCAGCCTTTTGAATCACTGCAGTAATAAGTGTGTAGAAAGGAATAACAGCAACTCCTGCATGTGTCTTTCATACTTGCATGAATCAGATTGCCATGTGTTTAGTGTTTCACAGTCACTAAGATGTCCCTGCAGAACTGCTGTGAAGGATGAAGGTAATATTTTCTAGTGGAGTTGTAGCAAAAATGGGCCATGAAGTGGGGGGAGGCAGGGTGAGGTGGGGGTCTGGAGGGCCAAAAAGTACGTTCCAACACAGAACCTGTGGGTGATTGCTTTTTTATTCTTCTTTTCTGTTATTTTTTTCTTTTAGATCTGACACAGAGTGACTTGCCTTAGTTTGCATAAGAAATCAGTAAACTTGACCAGTTTTCCACATTTTTTTAGTGCCACACTCTGGTCTTTGGGCTATTTTTAATGCACACTTTCAACTTGTCCCCAGAAAACTCCGCAGCCTCTCACATTACAAAACCTAATAATCAGTATTGTCTCTGCTTACATCTGTAAAAAGGAAGCACAGAAAAGTTAAAGCTGCATTTTCAAAAGCAACTTTTTCTGCTGGTATATCAGGAACTATGACTTTGAAGGACTTCAGCACACCCACCTCTTAAAACATCTGTAACTGTTACTAGACGTGCCTCCTGCTGTCCCTGGGCTCCCTGCAGCAGCAGCCACCGTGCGTCCTCCTGGCTCTCCTGCAGCAAGTGGCACACGTGTGCTGGTGCTGGGGAATAGGCTTTTCTGGTGTGGCCATTAACTTTCTCCCTCAGGGATTTTAACTCTGGTTTTACAACTGCTTCCTTTTATTAGAGTCAATAATTTTTGTGAATGCTCAGAGAGCACTGTGTGGGTCATATATCAAGCTGGGACGTGTAGCTCATTCACTATTAGGTTTTCTCTCTACTTCTTATGAGTGCTGGGAAATACAGCAATAAATCAAGAAAATAACACGGCACTGGACATACATGACTCTTCAGATTGGCAACATGAGGTGCATATTCCTGCAAATGCCAAGATAGTGACACATGTAATTTTGTTTCATACAAAAAAAAAAAAGAAAAAAAAAGAAAAAAAAAAGAAAGATATTTTTAGCAACTAGTAGAGGATAAGGGAGTTTTGAGTGCATTTGATAAAGTAGTTTCACTGACTCCTTCCTTTTTGTTTGCTTTCTTTTCAGTAGCATCCACATACCATTCTGGAAATATGAATGAAATCAGAAAATCAGTTTGTGGCACAGGCTTGGTGTGGAAATGGTGTACTTTGGGGTAGTACAAGTTGAGGCCTGCCAGATCAAAAGTGAATAGTGCAGTCCCAATTAACCACAAATATAGGCACCCAAACTATTGTCAGTAAGAAGCTGATTGCTACCTCAGAGCCACTTCACAAGTCACCCCTCTCTCAGGTGCAAATAAAAGGCACCTGTTGTGGCCTTGAGTTGCTTTGACACACTGGCATACTGAGGGTACAGCATGCTAGTTTGTGCCCTCTAAGGTTGCAAATTATCCAAAAGGATCTGCTCCATAGCACAGGAATTGCCTGCGGTGCATAGGGAATTGGGAGGTGTCTAGTGCCGCTCACTTTTCTGCCCACTCCCAGAGGAACAGCAGCCATTCCTGTCCTGCCCCTTTGCCTCCTACCTGTACTGTAAGAGCAAACTGCTGGCTCAGAAATAGGCAACATGAGGCCCTTAATCCACTTTCCTCTTCCACACTGAACCTGCATAATCCGTGAGACAGCCAGGCCAAATCTGGTTATTTATAATCCACCAGACTCTGGCCAGCTGTCTGCATTGCCCCAGCGGGGGTTTCCCGAAGTCCAAGAGAGTGTGATATTCACCATCCTACTTCTGGTAGTTTGCCTTAAGAATATTAGTGCTAAAAATTATCTACATAAAATGTAGCAACATGGTCTATTTTAAATGCATATTTTGCCTCAGATGTACCTACCACCCTGAGTACAGATAGCTATGTTCATTGTAGTATCAAAAATGATTGAATGCTATTATTATATGAGTTAGAGTATTGAAACTATTTGTTATTAAATGAATGTCTCTGCCTATCCCCAATAGTTTTTTGTTGCTGTGAGGCCTCTGGGGAAATGTTTTTCTTGGTTTTGCATGATAGTCTAATGCATTTCTTAGTGTTTTCTGGCGTTTAAAGCTTTAAGGTCAACAAGAAAATGGTATGTTATTCTCCAAAGGGAAAAAAAAAAAGGACACAGGTAAATATTCTACCAGTCATTGAAAATCCAGTTACTTAAAGGCACCCAGAGAGAGAGTTTATGCTTATTGGGATGGTCTGGTCATGGGGTGTGCGGGAGCGGGTTCGGTGCTTCGTGCGTGATTCCGAAAGATACAAGGAAGCCCAGCTTTCTGAAATGGATTCACATGTACAAGTCTGAAATAAAGTTGCATGATTTTCAGAAGTAGGAACGAACCTTACCTGACGCTGGACATAATGTTACTGCACTATTGGCAAACAAGATGCTGTCTGTTTTCATCATGATACATCATTTCAATTGCTGTTCACATTTCTGAGATTAATGTTTACAAATACTATAGGTGGGAATGTAAAATAGAGGGGTATTGACTTTGCAGCAGGACCCAGGCAGGAATTACTACAAGAGAAGAGAGTTGTGTCCCCCTTGTGCCTTCCTTCTGGCCCAACAGAACAAATACCCATTCTTGATGCCAGTCCCAGGTCGTCTTCACCTCCCAAGCACATTAGAGCAGTGCAAAGCTCATTAAAGCAGTTGGGGAAAGATGAGTTTTCAGGGAACCTGTGTTATGACTCCTTTCCCTGGGCCATAATCCCTAATTCAGTCCAAAATGATTCCCTGTCCAAAAATTGCCTGACAGCTGATTAAGTGTGGTTTAGACTTGTTTGACTAGGGGATAAGTAGGAACACATCCCAGAGTGTCCCAGAAGAAGATGAGCTATGGTTCGTGTCATTCCTCCACACCAGAGCAGTGCAGTCTCTGATGAGGGAATGTCACAGCACAATCACCTCAATAATAAAGGAAACCCATTAACGATTAGAGTGGTGGCCTCACTTAAAATGCACGAAGAGCTTTAATGTCTGGGCAGTAGCAGCCAAGCACCCCAGAAAGAAGGGAAAACTTAAGGTTTGCTATTCAGCAGCCCAAGGGAAGGAGAAGGGCATGGGTGGTGTGAGCAGGCAGAGCCCCCCTGAGGGAAGCTCACCTGCTCCTCTGCTCAAAGCCTGTGTGTCTGTAAAAGTCAGTGACAACGTCCAGACTACGAGAGCTGAACTACATGGTTTCAATCACTCAGCTGAAAAGTCTGCTTCACAAGTGCATCAAAAGATTTGGGTCACCTCTGTGAACTTGGTTTTGATCTTGTTTATCCAGCCTGGTAACTACAGTTGAATAGCTCAGGATTTACAGTTGTGTGAGATCAGATGGATGGCTTACTGTTTCAGCATCCCCGGTGTTTTGGCATGTAATTTAGGCACAGAGTGTTCTTGTATTCTCCTTCCACTTAATTTCTTGGAAATTAGGGTAGATGACATTAATCATAGATGACAGGAATCATTCTGTGATTCTGTGTGATTTGATTAAGGTCCCTTTTTTCTACCACAGGGAGTGATTCCATACCTTCCAGATCTTTGCCTACCTTGCTTTCAGGGACTGGAGTGAACCCACTTCTCTCATTTCCCTTCAGAAAGCTTCTCCCCAGCCTCAGGAAATTGTGTGCTATATTATCATGGATTATCAAATACACCTGGGGGGTGTGGGTGGGTTATTTGACTCACACAGCTGCTAGACATGGGCTCCTGTTGCTAAAACATGCTTTTCTGTGACCCTTTGGGCAGAGGGAACTGGAGAAGTGGAGAGCTGTAGCATTGGACTTTGGAAAGGTGTGGGGTGGGGTGCACAGCTGTGTACCCTTCTGCTGGTGCCCAGCTCCTCCCTTCTGACTTTAGATGTTGTCCTGGTTTTGGCTGGGATAGAGTTAATTTCCTTCCTAGTAGCTGGTACAGTGCTGTGTTTTGGATTTAGGGTGAGAACAATGTTGATAACACACCGATGTTTTAGTTGTTGCTAGGCAGTGCTTACACTAAGTCAAGGACTTTTCAGCTTTGTATACTGCCCTGCCAGCGAGGAGGTTGGAGGTGCACAAGAAGCTGGGAGGGGGCACAGCCAGGACAGCTGACCCCAACTGGCCAAAGGGATATTGCATACCATACATATAACATCCTGCTGAACAAAAAAACTGGGGGGAGTTGGCCGGGGGGGGCGCGGCTGCTGCTCAGGAACTGGTTGGGCATTGGTCAGCAGGTGGTGAGCAATTGCATTGTGCATCACTTGTTTTCTATATTCTTTTATCGTTATTATTATTTTCCCTTCCTTTTCTGCCCTATTAAATTATCTGTATCTCAACCCACGAGTTTTACCTTTTTTCTGATTCTCTCCTCCATCCTACTCGGGGGGGGGAGGAGTGAGCGAACGGCTGTGTGGTGTTTAGCTGCCTGCCAGGTTAAACCACAACAGATGTTCAGATCCTTCAGTAAAAGGACAAACAGCAAATGAAACTCGGGGAAGAGTGCCCTGTTTTTCCCCTGCTCTCATGTGCGATCTGGCAATGCTGTGAGCTTTACCAGTTATAGCAAATTGCAAGTCTGCTAACTTGGGGCTCCCCACTGAAAAGAACTTTATTAAATTGCTCAAATTGCTCTATTTCAGAGTGAAAAGCATGAAATACATCTTTTCTCACTTTGTTGATCAAAGTGCACTTTTAAATAGTAGCAATTTTACACTTTACATAACTGTTTCCTGCCATGGTTCGCTTTCCAGAATCTGACAGAAACGTTTCCTGCTGCTACGATTAACTTACTGATAACTTACTGCTGTTTATTTACAAGCTCAATGTTCAGGCATCCTTTTTATAACCTCCCCCCCGTTCTTTTTTTGGAGGGTGTTTTTGCCCCATACAGCCCTGTCCTCACACAACCTTCCTGTGAACAACACTGCCAGCTTGGGTGGGCTACCGAGGAAACAGTGAGAATTTGCTGGATTTGGAAAGGAAGCAAATGGACTGTGAATTTCTGAGAGGCTACAGGTGGTTTTGAATGGCTGACTGAAGTCTGTGCCGGAAACATTACGGCTCCTGAGCCTCCCGGGGGGTATTTGCTGGGTTTGGAAAGGAAGCAAATGGACTGTGAATTTCTGAGAGGCTACAGGTGGTTTTGAATGGCTGACTGAAGTCTGTGCCGGAAACATTACGGCTCCTGAGCCTCCCGGGGGACTTCACCAGACGGGGCTCTACAATCGTGCTAGTGACTCATGGGCAGAAACTCACCTCCGAGCAAACGGTAGTGAGGAAAAAGTGACCAAGCCAAAATGACTCACAGGGAAATGAAACCTCCAGAGACAAGGCTGCTTTGACAGCCTGCTAACGCATTTAACTCTAGCAACAGTCATGCAGCTGTCAGCGCAGTCAGTGATGCGACTGGTTGCATAACCGGTGGGAAAGTAAATCTAGATGTAGCCGTAAACCTGTGGCAGTCTAGTCCTAAACTTAGCAGCCTCTAGGACTTGCTGTCCAGTAGTTTTGCTATAGAAAGTTAGATGGTCAATGGTAGTCTCGAGTGGCTGGATACAGAGAATTTTAATAAGAGCTTAAAACGCACTGAAATTTCCAGCTAAGAAATGCAGTTTTTGGGGAGACAAGGTGTTGAAAGGAGAAATCATGGCACAACGAGCTTTCTGGATTCTTATATTTGTTAATGGGAATCTGTTGAGATGAACTGAAGACTCGAGACTGAAAAAACTGCCTGAGAATACATGAAAAAATGCACAAGAAAATTGCTTAGCACTTTCATCTTGAGGATGTGTCTCGAAAGAAAGAAGTCCCTACTGCTGTGACTTCTTGAAACTGTCAGGATCTGTTCTAAGTTACATAAAGTAAATTTCCCAATAGTACAATTATCTGTCTGGACAGATTCATGGGTTCAACTTCGGACACGTGCAATACAAATCTGAAACAGTGCTGTGCAAACAGGATACTCTTTCTTTGTATAAAACATCAGCTGTTGGGTCACATCTCTTCCTCTGGAATCAGCAGCTGGAAAATATTAGATGAATCACAAGGGGTTGAGAGCTTTGAAAAGCAGCACGCACCAAGTGACATACAGGGTGAAGTCTTTAAACCCACAACTTAAAACATCAAATCAGGGCTTTCAGAGCAGGAATAGAGTTAAGCTGCCCGGAGAGGTAATTTATGTTACAAATTGACAAATGTGATCAAGCTAGTATCACCAACACGCTCAGGCAGTATCAGAAAGGGCAAGGTAGAAAGGAATGCACAAAGAGCATGAGCATCCTTCTGATTTTTTTTTTTTTTTAAGCAGCGCTGATTTTGCAGTTACACTGCTTCCTGAGATAATTTACACCAGCCTACACAGCACTTTGAGGCCTGGCCGTACCCTGACAGACAGATGGTAGCTCAGAGCTCTGTATGCACTTACAAAACAGTTCAGAAGAATAGGTGTAGGCAGTCGGGATTGTCAGTATGCTAGTAGGTTACCTGAGGATTTTAGGTTATGTTTACATGGCAGTTAAACTATACATGCAGGATGTATTTTCTTCTTTATTCTGCAGCATAGGTAGGCAGTATTTGAATATCCAAATACTGGACTCTTTCTTCAGGAGGATGCAAACTACAGCATGTCTGCTCTGTTTTACCATGTTCCCCCACTTAGGCTGGGACTAAAGACACAGGGTCCAACTGTGGTGGCCATTGTGTGAATGTTGCCAGGCATGTCCATGGGCAGAGGCAAAGCCAGGATCTTGAGGCCCAAGCTGGGCTAAGCAGGCACAGCTGAGGCATCAAGGCATGCCCCTGCTACCCACACAGCTGGCCAAGAGTCCTGTCTCCCGCTACATGTTTTCCTGGTGAGGCTGCTAGCCTGCCTCCTCTCCTGCAGCTGCCCACTCATAAAATGTGGGGAGAAAAACCATTAATGACTATCCTCTAAAGTCAAGTTTGCTTCCTGTGTGTTTTCAACAAGGTATTTCAGAGCTCTGCATTTGAAAAGGAAAATATCTATTGCAAATTGGAGTGTAACACTCATGTTTTGTCTCTGCAAACCTTGCATCTCTTGAGCTTTAGCTCAGACAGGCACAACTTCTTCTGAATTTGCTCTTCCCCCTTAATTGCCTGCTACACTCTCTGCATTTCTTTTTTTTTTTCTCCTGGTCTTTCCTTTCTCTCAACTAGAGTGTAAGTTACCCATGTTTTCATGGCTGTAGCAGCAAAGCCTGTGTAAGTTCCTGTATTTCTTCCTTTTACTTCACCAGAACTCAAATGAGTCTTAGAAAACAGGGATGTGAGGGACCACAAGAAGGGGTCTCATTCTTTAGCATGTAGCTTATAGCGCCCTTGGACTCAGTCTGCAGCATGAGTAAAAGGTGAGTGGGGAATGCAAGTCTTGTGTGGATGGTCTTAGAAATGTATAGAGCCACACTGTGTTTGCCAGGGAAGTTTTTAGGAAGCTGTAAAAAGGCAGAAAATCCTGATTCTAGTCTATTATTACTTCATGATAATAATAGCCACTCATCTGGCTTTGAATAACCGGTAATACAAATAATAACAGATATTTGCCAACGTCTTCTGAAAGATCTCAGAAGATGGACATCCCAAAGCCTTTCCTTTGGCACCCCACTCGAGCACATTCTTGTCCTTCCACCTTTGAAAGCCTTTTCCAAATTTCTAGGTATTACCTCAACCTCTTTTATGACACTGAAGACTGCTCTACCCCCACGAAGAGCAGTTCATTATCTTCACTTGGGACCAAACCAACCCGTTTCTTTTAGTCACTCCCCATCAGATGTGTTCTCTGCTATCCTTCACACCGCGCTTGCTGCGTTCCCCTGGACTCTTGCCACAGTGCACCCATATTCTTTGAGCTGGGGTGCCCAGGTAGGATGTCTTATTCCAGCTGTAGCCTTGCCAATGCTGAGTAGTGCTAAACTATTACCTCACTTGGCTTGCTGGCTATACTCCAGGTTATTCCCAGTATCATGTTTGCTTTTTTTTTCACAGGAACATGATGCTGTTCAGACAGATCTGGGCTCATTTTCATTCTATTTAAATTTGCTTTTTTGAGTTTGAACTTCTTATCTAGAACATTGATTTTTTTATTTTCTTTTGTAATATGGTAGTGCGGATATATTTATATATTAATATTTAATAGCGGAAGGTTAATTGGAGTCTATTTAATTGGAGTCTGGTGTTAAAGTAATATTGATTTAAAACTGTTACTCTTCTTTTGCATAGATTTTATATGTATGCAGACAGAATTTAGCTAACTTCCACTGAAAAAACTGATGAATATAAATCAGGTTTTTTTAACCCACCTCTTCGGGATGTTGTTAGTGGCATAAACTCCAAGGTGTAAGGGTTAATGTTTTCTTCATTTGGTAATTAACAATGCTGGGGTTTTTAGTACTGGAATTTAACAGATAACACATGCCATTCTGCCCTACTTTTCGTTTAAAATGTGATACTCAGAGGTAACAATAGCTAGTTCCTAATTAGTGTTTTTATCAGCATAGCTTAAAATGCTTTGTGAAAAACAGGTATACATTACTATTCCTATTTTGCAGAATTTATCTTTGTTTTTTTCTTGTTTGCTTTGCTGAGGGACAAAGATTGATTCGCCAGATCCTCCATGATATGTTAGTACAAGGTTTGTGAGTTAGAACCGTTTCCTGAATTGATCTACTTGACCATAACACTTTAAAAATTCTCACTAGCCTTTCTATTGCACAAACAATTATTTAACAAGGGGGTTAAAAAGGTGGCTTGTCATGCTGTACTCCATCAACTGACTGTGAGACACATTCAGTGGGTTGTTTTTTTTCTCCAATTGTTTTAATCAATTTTCCAGCTACAGGAAGCCTCCCTGACAACCTGAGAAGTGTCAGCCTGCTCCATTCCCCCACCCTTGCCCTACCACCACCTCTCTGGATCAGCTTTGATGCTGCTGATTCTCAGGTCCAGCTCAAGGTCTCTTTGCGCCATAGGCAAAATTAAATGTTGCTGTCCCAGGGATGAGAACAGTATAACTTCTTTCACACTCACTCTTGGTGTGGCAAAGTTCAGTTGTGCCGTGGCTGCATCGAGCACACAGCTGGGAGATTCCCAGCCTCCTCCCCTGGCTCCCTAACCCCAAGCCCTGACGTAGGGGTGCAAAGCACACTGCTCACCCCAACCCACTGGCTACCCTTAGAGCTTGCATATTTATTGAATAAATCCTACTAAAATAGCTAAAATACATTGGGTGCTTGTAGTGCATTATTAAAGATCACATTGTTACAAAATGCACGAGGGGGTATTGTATGTACACCAGACAGGAGCAACCATGTGACGCATGTAGCTAATGTCTCAGAGAGTCAAACTGTATAGTTTCTTCACAACATGTCTAATAATTATGATTCATGGAGCATTAGAGGAAAGATGTATGAAATGCTAGGGGCATTCCTTAGAATGACCATACCATTGGTTTTTTAGGTACAGTCACTCTCTGGCTTTTTTTCTTTTTTTTTAATCTCGTGACATTGATGCAACATACGTCCTACAGCCACTATTGCTGATGCAAAAGTGCAGGTCACCTTTGCCTATTTAGGAAGGCTCTATGAATCATAACATATATGAAGTCATCTTTGGCAACTTTCAGTCTCTAGAATGTTAGCATATTAAAAGTTGTTTTATACAGTAAGGAGTCCTTTTTGTTTATTATTAAGAAAAAGACCTGTTATTTGTGGTATTCAAGAACGACTTTTCAGTTATTGCAGTTTGATCAAAGACCTAATCCACAGATCCTTATGTCTTTATTAAAACGTGGCATGTTGCTGCGAAGATTAAAAACCAGTGCCAAGGTCAAGCAACTATTTCAGCAGCTGCGAGTTCCAAATGAGTGTGGAACCCTTTTAAATTTTCCAGCTTTAAAAGCTTTTCTTGTGCAGCAAATTTAAATATTACTAACAACAGGATTGGGATTTAAAGGCCTTTCAATCACCTTTCATATCTCTTTTAGAAATGGTTCACTTACTTCCCAAAGCCAGTGGACTACTGGTTAAAAAAGTAAAATCAATTAATCATTGCTCTAACTCTATTAACTGTTTCTTATCATTTACATATGTATACAGATGTGTATATTTATAATGTCTATAGGTATATACATATACCACAGATAGATAAAAACGCTTTCTAACCAGACACCTAGCTCTAGCCCAAATACACTGCCTCTGTTGTGTTTCCTACGGTGAGATCGGTGGCCATTTGGATCAGGTGCCATGTGTGCATGGTCAGTTTTCTGTGATACAGCTGAAGTCATCAAACCCAACTCAGTCCCTGTGTAAATTCACTCAGTGGGACAGACAATCGGGGCATATGGAATTGCACTTGTTTGGTCTCATGACTGGCAAACTTCAGGGGCAGACCTACATCTGGTATTAATTGGTAGATCACTGCCTGTGTTTTTAAAAAAATGCTGCTTTTTCTGTTTTCTATGCTAAAATGAAACCAATATACGTTCTAAACCTTACAAATGTGGATATTACTTTTTCCCCCAGTAAAACTGTTTATAAGAGAGGACTGTATCAACACTCTTTTAAAGGAAATTACACACACTAGGAAAACAGCCTTTTCATTCAGTTTATCAGAGGTGGAAAATGAAATATATCGTGCTCGCCATGCACAGCCCCACAGTATCCTCCTGGGATTACTAAAAATGGCACCAAGTGTCACATCTGACCCAGCCACTCAGCAGTCCTGAAAGTGAAGTACATGACCACCATTGTCCGGCAGCTATTATTTCCCAGATCCAGGTCTGGTATTTAGGTTATCTTAACAGCTATTGTTTAGCAGACAACAAAAGGAATCACCTTTTACTTCAGCAGATATTCCTGAAAAAAACCTCAGAAGTAACGTAAAGAACAGGTGCAAGCAAACAGAAAAGGAGCCCACCCCTTATTGTAATAAGGAAACAGAGACATCATGACTACCCTTAGAGCTTGCATATTTATTGAACAAATCCTACTAAAATAGCTAAAATACATTGGGTACTTGTAGTGCATTATTAAAGATCACAGTTACAAAAGCCTGCGTTTTCAGCAGTACACAACTGCAACTATACATAAATGCCACAACTGCTGAATATTACTTCTTGCTCTATATACAGCACAGTAGATGTATCTAATCTATTGGAAAATAAAATGTACAAGAAAAGGGATACAGAAGGTGGGGAAAGGAAAGAAACCTAGGAAGTGCAGTGCATGCATTGGTATTTAACAGTCAGAAGCTAAAACAGTTCAGAACAAGGCCTGCCCTGTAAAAGGAAGAGCTAAAAGACAGAGTTATATAAAAAATTAAGGTGGGCTTTCAGACTGTGTCTAACACAACAACACTCCATGAGTAGATGATACTGTTTAGTTTTGTGTTTTGTGTTGTTTTGTATTGATAGTAGTCTGGGAGCAAGAACAAAAATGTAAAGTCCACATGTTGACAGTGCCGTGGAAATGTACTCTTTCCCCTTTAGGACTTCTCCTCCCAGAAATTTGCTGTTTTTCTTACTATATCCCCTATTTTATGGATTCGAAGAGGACATTAAAACTTGTCCCTTCTTTAAAAAAAAGGCTTTAAAAAAAAGACAAAAATCAAAAGAGATTTTGAGAGGTTGGTGGAAAATTATTGCTCGTCTTTCTCCATTAGGTGGATAGGAGTCAGAAAGGAGATTTTACGTAAATTACAGTTTTGTGATTGCTCCCACTATAACTGCATGTTTGTGAGTGGACCCTGATACGGAATCAGTTCCTCACTTGTACACTATAAGTAGTTACTCACCTACAGCACTGAATAAGAAAGCCACACTGAAGACACAAGTAAACAAGTCAGTCCAGTCTAAAGAACAACATTCAGAAAAACAAAGTACCAACACCTTCTCAGAACATGGAAATAAAAAATAACTCCATCAGAGCTACCTTGCCAAGGAGCATATTTAAAGTCCAAAATAGCACCATTCATCAGTGTCTCAAATCCCGTGGCAGCATCACAATCACTTACCACAAGGAAACCATGAGTTTCATACTACTTCTATACATCAAAAGAGTACATGGATAAAATATAGAGATATACAGACAATCGATGAAAATAAACTACTAGGCTTGTTACATCTAAATGAAAAAAAAGGGGGACTCTCAGCCTCTGCAAGAAGCAGTTTGGGATGGTGGAAATGGAGAGAGCATTTTACCAGTTGCATGTGAGCAGTGGAGTTTGAGTAGTGGAAGACATTGCTGTGGTAGAACCAGGCCTGAGGGCCCACCTGTAATGTTTGTAAACATGGATTCACAGTGTGAAATTCTGAGAGCTTTCGCTTGAGTCAGAATGTTAAAAACTATTTTTTATGGTACACGTTTGTCCACTGTTATTCTCTAAAGCAAGGCTCAGAGTCCCATAGTTTCTTCTTACACTTGATGATTTACACAGAAACAATTCCCGATATATGACACCATGACCTCATCAAACCCATACACCATATGTAATACAAATGGAGAAATTATGATTAAAAAGAGTAGAGGTAATCGATTTTGGTGAAATGGTGTCCATAGCCATTCACTGGAACCGGGTATGCACCCTCCACCTCACTTTTCTTCTTGCGATTTACTTCCTTTGAGATGGGGAGACTTCCCTGCGGAGAGGAAAAAACAATATTAGCTGTACTTTGGTGAAGTCTGTTCGATGGGTTCCTCCCATCTCCTGTCCTGAGGTTTCCATAGTTCCCTACCTTTAGTTCAGAAGTAGATATCTACTAAACATGGCTTAATCACCTGTAAATACTAATGCCACAGAGAGCAAAGGATCGCTTAAAAACAAGGCAAGCCTTGCAGCATCTGAGGAAAACTCTTCACTTGGGGATGAACGAGTGTGCCCCAGGAGCCAAAATGCAAAAGAGTTGAGCCAACAACCGTCCTCCACTACTGCACTGGGGAATGCAGGCATTTGTTGTAGCTGGGGAGACCCCAACCATCCCAGCAAAGTTACAGGGGAAGAAGCTATGGAGTGACAACCCTTTCTGCAGCTGACCGCCAGCTGTGCATCCTTACACTGCTCCTCAAAATTATTTTTCTCACTCTTGCCAAACCAAGTGATTTCTGTGCCCTTCATAATAGCTGGGACAGCTCAGACCTAAAACTGCACCTGCAGGTGCTGTGTGTGCAGTAGTTCTGGCATAGAAATATCTGAAAACGAGCAATTACCTATTTTGCACACGTGAAGCACAGTGTCTCAGCATCATGAATGCGAAACTCATGGCCACAAATCTACAGATGGTACTGAGCCCCTTTGAAAATATAACTCAGTACCAACTTGGGTAACCAAGAAACTAATATTAATGGTATTATCTACCAATAAATTAATTTGCTTGCTTGCTTTTTTTAAACCCCAAACTCCATTTTATCGTTCCACTTGGCCTCCAACATAAAAGCTCATCTTAGTTATGAAAGATCATCTTGTTGTTAAGAGAACCTTTTACAGCTTAGACCTTTCATCTTATAAACACCTTACAGCTTAAGCAGATAGTGTATGCTGTTAAGTGACTTTCCTATAGTACTTCATTGAGAAGAGAACTCTAAAGGCACAGTAGGGTATAGTGTACTGCTTGTCTCTGGACAAGTACAGAGATGGTGTACCATGCCAGCAGATAGGTTTTTGTTAATCATACTTAACCATCCATGGCTGAAGTCTATGACTATTCAGCAAAGCATTTAACTATATGTTTCAGTTTAAGCCTCAGTAGGAAGCCTAAAGGCTAAGCACGTGCTTAAAGTACTTTGCTGATGCTATGTCACTATGGGATCTTAAACAAAAAGAATTTTAGCTAGTGATATGTTTTGTAAGTTATGGAAAAAATCTGTGGGTTTTGTGTTTAAGAGATCAGAATTGTAAAGGTGTTTTATTACTTTTATTGCTTAGGACATATTTGTCATATAAGCAGATTGCTTTTAGTTTGTTTAAGAAATTGAAGTTATCTTCTCCAAGTTAAATTTTTCTGATCTAAGAGTTGTGAATTTCTGAATTAGGAATTAAACACACAGCAGTCTCACAACTACTAAGAAAGTGCAATTTTCAGCAATTTTCCTTTCCTGGCTCTTCAGAGCCATAATTTTCACTGCAATGTCCGTATTTGCTACATTTAGTTGTGCTGGGAATAAAGCCGCCCCATGGCTTTCCCACTGTCTTTATCACAGGATAAATTCTGCTTTTGGGTACATGAACTCCCCCAGGGTTCTGCACTGAACACAGCCAGGAGCTGTTTTCAGGCTGAAAATCCTTTCCTAAGGGCAAATGATGCCCTCTCCCTTCAAGGCATCAGAAATGGAGGAACTGAGCAGACTTCGATCAGCACATATGCAGAAGGGCTCTGCAAGCCAGGGAAAGAAGTAGGAGTAGAAACATACCTTGCCTTTGCTACAGCCAAGCCAGGGATTTTGCAAGAGACAATTTCAGAATGAAAAAATAACATTCAAATTTTAGTGACTGCACAAACATGTTTCCTCACAGGACTCTAGAAAATTCCATCCTCGTGATATTATTTTTGTTTTTATGTTGACTAAAGTTGCTACTTGTGTATCATTACAGGATATGAGAAGAAAACTAGAAACTTACATATGCAAACAGGCACACCACACAGACCAAAGGCCTGGGCAAATTTCCAAAAGCATTGTGTTGGGCAGTTCCTTTTCAGCTGTGAAAACAATCTCAGTCCTGAAATTCTGCCATACAATCATAAGATAAAAAGTCCCATATGACCCTTCTAGGTCTGGAAATAAATTGTCTTTAAGAAGTGTATCCTTTTATATTTGTTGGTTGCATGAAAACAAAAAAAAGCACTTTTATCTGAAATAAGAGTTTCAAAAAAATCTATTAATTTTACTTCATTCTTTCAAGTTCTTTAGCATTGAGTACATACAACTGTTGAGCTGAAGGACTGAGCGCTTTCTGCAGTCTTCTTCAGCAATTTGCCCCTATTAATTTTATAAGACAGATGAAAAAAATTAGATTCCCAAGACACCCAGTTTCTGTTAAGGCTGATACTGTGCTGGAAGCTGGATTGTGTGCAGCTAATATTCAAGTTGCTTTTGAAGATCAATTGTGAAATAAAATTTGGAGCTAGTTCTAAAACCTGGTCCTTGTAAGCATATGCCAAATATCTTTTGAAGAATTACATGAAGGCTAGAAGAAATGCATCATAATTACAAAGCAGGAATCGAATCACTTTAAAGGAAAAAAGGTGTAATATTTTTTGACCAGTTGAGAAACAATTATCCCTTTTGTTAAACTTTTTTTAAGCTATGCACAGCATAAAAACATGGCTATTCATAAATCCAATATAATGCAGCATTGTTACTAACTATGCTGCACATAGTTCACAGCTTCATTCCTGTGTTTCACGAGCAACTTTAATGATGAATGACAACTTACTAAAAACTGCTAACTTAAAATTTTGGACAAAAACCATCTAGTTACCACACAGCTGATTCATAAAATTAGCAAATACATTTAATATATGTCTAACCATATATAGCACATTCATCGTAATCTGGCATTGCTATCGGCCTACTCAGCAGAACTTCTGAAATACTTTGAATGTTCGGAATGGCAGTACTGCCATATATGTTAATTTAAAGATCGGCACGCTGGCACATGAGTCTGCAAATAGCAGATTGCAAATAGCCCAGCTATAAATTTTAGAAGTTCCTTTATAAAGAAAAAGTGTGGAAAAAATAGTGTTATCCAGATTAAATAGCAGAGTTTTCTTAACAGGGAGATGGAGTCTAGATAATAATTGAAACTCAATCAAAACAATTTCCCATGTGCTCTGTCCTTTACTTACCTGCCATTTTTTTTGCCAGATTTTGAGTCAGTAATGAAAGGGAATATGAAAATAAAACATGTACATTCTGTGGTTCTGAGTAACTGTTTTATTTTCCTACTCAAATTTCATATCCAGTTTCACATTTATGAAACCAGCAATGGTAACAGAACAAAATCTTATGAATCTTGTCTGACAAGCCACATCTTCTGCATTTATGTTGGGGTACTTATTGTCAAACTCAAATGAAAACTGCCATGCTTCGTATGCTTGTTACTCAAGCCAGGTAAAGCACAAGCAGAAAACTTAACAAAAGAAAAAGAAAAACACCACCACCTCCCTCCTCCTCCTGCATTATCATTGACTTTTTCATCTGTATTGCTAAGAGAGAATTGCCAAAATCAAGCATTCATAACTCAGATGTCAAGCTTGTAAAATCATGAGACAGGCTTAAGAAATATGAGCTCTTGAAAATTACTATGTTTTCTTTCTGGTATGTAGCCAGCAAGAGTCCATGTTTTCTGCAAGCCTGAAGGCTAAAAACATCATTTTAAAATGAAAGCTGAAATCCTCACTTAACTGCCCGGCTCAAGGAGCCAAGGCTTTAAGAAAAACAGAATACCATGAGACTCGTGATGAAATCATGAGAGCTGGCTAGTCTCTTGAAGCAGTCATAAAATAAAATCCATTGAACTTTCAATGTTGGGCTTTTTCCAGAAAACTTTCATCTTAGTAAACTGTTTATTAGATGAAAGAAATTGCGTAAATAACTTTACCTTTGGAAATCCCCCATCCCCTCGGCTGGTTGGAAAGATTTTCTGGCTTACCCAAATCGTTAACCTTGGTTGATAAACCTGTAGTGACATATGTATATACAATTTCTTACTAACAAAAAGAGATTCATTAAATGCAATCAAATGCTGTTCATGTGACAGACCGCATTACTAAAACCAAGAGTCTAATGTCAGTTGAGCTTGACCCAGAGACCTAGCTGCATTTTATGCTCAGTACATATTTTTGAGTACCCATGACAACAAGAGCTGTCCCTAGAGTATTTCAACGATATTGCTTATGGCAATCTGTATTCAACAGGCTTTTTAAAAAGAGCATAGGATGGATTTTTTTAAAATCTCTTTAAGAAACTTTGTATGAGGATGTCCGTACTAATAAACTTACTGAGGATATTGTGAGACCACATGCCCATTCTCTTCTGCCAGATATCACTGGCGAAAGACTATTTAATGAAGATTATTACTTTTGCTGATGACTGCAGGAGACAAGGGCAACACTGCTTTGATTATCCTTTCACAATGAACTGTGAACTAGAACTTACTACTTTCTAAGATCATTGACACAGCTATAATTCTGTGTTAGCACCCTATATTTTAGACATTAAAGGAATTCCAACACATTATAAAAGACATACAATAAAATTTGTACCTTAAGCAGGATTTAATGCTTAAGGTACTGGCCTATGACTGCTATAGGAAAATTTTCCTATGGAAAATGGGTAAGACCCAAAGCCGGGCGCTGACTACAGTGGGAAGCTAGAGTGAATAAATGCCAGGCTAATACACCTCAGTTACAGTGAATCTGAGCTGGAAACATCTCGTGCTTCTGTTCCTCAACTTCAGGATGAAGATCAGAGCATTTCTTCATCTTGCTCTCATTAAACACTGAAGTGGTCAGGTACAAGTTGCATATGATGCTGAAGATCCTGAATTTATTTTCCTGCTGGGTCTGCCTCCTGGGCCTTTGGGGTTTTGTGAATTGAAAATTCTTTCTGCACAATGCCTGAATGTCAAACCGTCAATGTTTTGAGCTGAACATTATAAATCACACCATTCAAACTTGTTCGCACTTTGGGAATCAAAACTTGCCTTGTCACTTAAATTCCTGGCAGACCAGCTTTACTCACCTGCTTACTATTGTATTTATATTGAAACCTGAGGAATATTTTCATTTCTTGGAATTGCATGTTGACTATTAGTTCTCACAACTGGACTAGATGTAGCTTGGAGAAATTATCAGAAGATTACTCGAATCATCTTTCCAAGAGAAAATCCTACTATAAAGTAGGAAACAGAGGAGGGAAACATAAAACACAGAGCCTAAGGCAGTGCCTGAGCTGATAACACTCTCCCATGATTTTCCACAGTACAAACCACAGTGCTTTCTACTGATTAAAGCATCAGATTTTATTTCACATTTTAGATTACCGTATGATCTCAGACAAGCCAGTTAAGCTCTCTGGGTATGGCTAACATAGAATAACTAATACACAGCACAGGGCACTCTGTGAATTCATCAGTTAATGTTCACATTGAATATTTGAGGCACTTGAATGAAAGATACCAAGTAACCCCTGAGCTCTCCTGTTGCTATTTATGATCACTGATTACCCATCCTGCAATTATGCCTTGATTTTATTGTGTAGTCACATTCTTTGTATGAAAACTCATGGTGGGAAACAGCAATAGCAGTTCAGCTCTACCACAGGACATGCGTGCTCAAACCAGCAAAGTATACAAAAATGTGTATTTTCCTGTGTTTAGGAGGAAGGAATAAGCATCATAATACGGTATTACTCATTATGATGAATATAAGCTTCTATGTTTTCCATGGAGTCTGAGATGTATTCAAGTTAGCCCACAGACCTTGTCATCCCTATTAATATTTTAATAGGAATAAAATAAGCACTTGCAGTTAAATGACAAAGAAAGGACCTTCAACTTGAATTCATAAGAACTTAGAGCGACTGCAGTTTCATAGTGGATTTTGGGAGCGGGGCAGGAGGAAAAAGGTGTAAATTGTAAGGTACACTCACAACTATGCTCCAGGGTTAAAAAAAAAAAAAACCAAACCACAACCAAACAAAACCACAAACCCCAAAAAACCCACCACCAAAACCCACCACCACCACCACCAAAAAACCCTACACAACCCCCCAGATATCTTTCACAGTAATTTTCTGTGGAGAAAAAAGTTCAGTGATGTCCTATTTTCTTAATATCTCTTCAAAAGCAAGTACTGTGGCCAATATTGGTAGATAATAATCACGTGGATGTACTCCACATGCAGTAACTGCTCTGCTCTAACTGTACCAAAGTCCTGAATGGGCAGCCAAAGGACTTTAAGTATCTGCCTTGTGAGCAATGCTGAAAGGCTGGGGAATCATGGTTTGGATCCTGGCTAAGTGGAGGAAGATTCTGGAATGGAAAAAAAGATACTGGTGTAGAAAAGTCCACTCACGACTTACTACAATCCACCAGGAGAAAAAAAAAAAAAAGAAGAAGAAAAGAAAAAAAAGACATCTTGCTATGCTACATGCTTTGTAAAATGCAGAAATTACTTAGATGTTCAAATACACTGATAACTACAGTGTTAGAAAAATACAGCAAGAACTTTTAGTCAATTATAGCAGCTCAAAACAACTGGTATTAATGTTGCGAGATGAGCTATACAGAGAGAGAAAAAGTGCAAAGCAATGCTCCATTGCAGAGTAGGATGTAAGGCTTACAACATTCCAGCTGTTAGCATGAAGCAAACACTTCTAAATAAATGCTTCCATTGATACACACCATATTTTCATTTCTTAGTACTTCCTGTGCGACTATTATGCGAGTACAGGCTTGGCTTAAATAACCAAAGGATCAGGATTCAAAACAGAATTGCTGAACTTTAGGATGGACTGAAAAATAAAGTTACTGCAAGTCTATACAATGCATAAAAGCCATATACTGACTCAAACTGATAGCCTCAGTATTTGATAATCACTAGGAAAAAAATTAATCTGGTAAACTTCATCCATAAATTACCAGAGTGGATCACCCCTAAACATCTGACTAACAGGATTATTACCCTTGGAAGCCTGCCTTCCTGGCAGAACATGTGATACACAAAACCATGCACTCCCACTTTGAGAAGTCAGGGGGAAAGAAAACCACTGGTCTGGGAAGTGCTGTCTGAGACAGTGTTCTACAACAACAAGCAATTCTGCCTGAAACATGGAGGCCAACTTCAGATAGGCAGTTATGAGCTATGAGGAATATGTTTTCAATTCCTTAGCCTCCATTCTTTTGAAAATATACAAATAATAAAAATTGAGACTAAAAATCAGAAAAAGCAAAGGTGGAGGAAAATAAATGCCCAGTCTATTTACTGGCTCTTACACATCCAGACTCCAGAACTACTTACTGCTGCTTTTTTTTCAAAAACAGAAGGATTTCTAGAGTAGACTCTTCTTTTCTTCTCTGCTCAACAAACTGAGAAACAACTTTTTTGTTATTGCAAAGGCTCTGTTTAGCCAGCATTTCAAAACTCTAATGCCTATTCTTCCATTTTAAGCCATGTCCTCTTTAAGAGCAATAGTAGGGGAGCACAAAGTTTTGCCCAGCTTTAAAACAGATACATAAAATAATTTTAACAGAGCTGGACTAAATCTACTGTATCAGTCACATCAAAATGCTAAAATTAATTTCTTGCTACCCACTCTCCATTCCTACACACTAAAAGCATCTTTCAAACATTCAGGTACATCCATCAAGAGGAAAAAAAAAACAGATTTAAGACATGCTAAACTTAGTAAAATGAGCACACTCCTGTTAAGCATTCCCAAGGTTTTGCTCTCCCGGGGATGGGACGTGTAGCCAGAAAGGAACGCTGCTCCTCATCTCTGTACCTGTATTTCTTTAACGTAGTTCAGGGATTTTTCATCACCATTGCTTTGTGTTGCAATGACACAAATCAATGGTATTAAGGCTCCTAGAGGAAAAGTTGTAGTCATTTCCTTTCCGGCTGGCCTCAGCATCACTGAAAGTGTCTAGCAGATTTTCTTTCCAAATTGAGTCCTGATACATTTTCTTTTGCAAAAAAAAAAAAAAAAACATAGTTGCCTGCTAAGTTGAAACAGTTATAACTTTGCAGTTTCTTAAGTTTCTTTGTTACCAGCTGGTTTGAGCTGTAATGACTTTTCCCAGCACATTCTACCATGTGCTTCTCAGCCCCCCAAGTGCCTCCCACTGCAGTAAAAAGTTCTCTTTGTAACCAAGAGCCCACCAACACAATCCAGATGCATACCCAGCCCCTTCACTGAAAATCCTACTGCACCGCTGCTTGAAGACCAAAGAAATCATTCTGTTAAAATAGCTAATTAATTTTAAACAAAACTGGAAGGAAAGCTTGTGCTAGGATCAATGCATTTACTTCAGTGCAAGTGGTAAACTAATGCTCCCATCTGCAGTAGTTTATTTTTAACACTGTGAGGGGAACATTATGAAAGCATATGATATTAATGTCCACCATACTCCAAACCTAGCGCACAGGATTTAATACATGCAGCAACTGTCAGCTGAATGGTTGCTGCTTCGCAAGAGTTTAGTTGGGTGGCAGACTGCTATCAATCAGCTTTGTCTTCTGAATCTTCTGGAGAGGGGAATGAGAGTGCTCATCGTTACGCCTTATTTCAAAGAACCAGTAAAGTTTTGACGAACTTCTGTTATATTTAAGAAGCTGTACTCATGATCAAATGGGAGGCTGCTGTTGTGATAGGCTGACTCCGAAACAGGCTTAATGAGCAAGCTTTCCCATAATAAACCACAACTTGCCCAAGTTAAAATGCAACTTAATTACCTTAGCTTAATTATTTAAAAATACTGTGAACATGCGGTTTAGCAACTGTGAGGCCTGCCAATTTTGTGAACTTGATCAATTCTTTTCCGTGGCTCTGCATCACAAGTCTGAGCCCCTGGTTGAAATACAGCAAGTTATCCCCAATAACCTGCCTTCACATTTTCAGTATACTGTCAGGGCAGCAGGTTTTTATATCAGTCTTGCTTTCCACATCAGTGCCACGAACATTCAAAAATCAATGAGGAAAAAAAATCATTTACAATCATTCCACTTGGTTAATTCCACATAGCAGATAAAGGTAGATAAATGGCTTGTGAGAACTGATGAAGAGTTATATGGTCATTCTCCTCCTGGCTGGGATTGCTCCAAGTGGCCCACCTTTTGGTGAGACTTTACCTGCCATTACAGTAAGAATTAATGTATGGCAGTATATCAGCAGAACATGGCAGGACAACTGCGCACCTGAACTCGCCTTTGACTTCTGTGTATCAGCATCCTTTGCTGCCTCTGGCTTTTCATGGGGAAGATATTACTGCTGCTTTTTATTCCTCCCCATCTGATGACTCAAACTCACAACCACATAGAGATGAAAAAGCCTAAATGAGACAAGTATGCTTTTCCTTGCATCCCCCTCTCCACACTGCACATGAATTAGCAAGTTTATTCATTAGGGGTTTTTAGCAGTCCTTGTTCATCACTTCTTCAATTTCTGTCAATTTCACAGAATAGGATGTCATCTGCTCCTTCCATACACAACATAAGGAAGTGACCTTGGAAGTAGTTTTTCTAGATTTTAAGTACAAAACTTCTCATATAAACCCATATTCATCCATTGTTACTTTCATCGTTCTTAAAGCTTCTATTCTACAGGTTACACTGAAGTGTCTGCTTCTATGTAGTCTCCTACCTTGGCTCATCTATATTCTTCAAAGAATTCACTCCTGTCCTCATCCGTACTATATAGGTTGCATCTTTTATATATGTACTTACAGCATCCCATGACACGTATAAGAAAATTATCTGAGTGACTGTGCAAAATTCACTAAAACATGCTTTTAACACTAATGGGCTCTACTGCTGCAGAGCCCGTTGCTGCAGGAAAGGATACTAGTAGATGCTAAGCACTGGGAGCCAGCACATTTTTCCAAGAGGTCTCTTACGTGACTACTGGCCTCCAAAACTGAGCATGTACAGTGTTGAGGAGGGGGAAAGCACAAGGTAATCCAGCTTGAGTATATAGTCAGCACACTCCTGACAAGTTCTTTAGCTGGTAAGAACCCTCAACAAAAACTTTAGCTGTCTTCTGGCATACATGATTGAATGAGGTTAGTTCTAGAAAACACTTTCTTTTTCCCTGGAGAAGAATCCTCCCCACACCACCTGAGTGTAATGCAATTTTTAGGCAGAGAGATCAATTTGCACTTTTCTGCACAAGTCAGGATTGTGTGCTACAAGTGCTCTCATGCTGCTTTTCTTCAATATGCAAAAAACATTGCAAAGCATTGTTAATATTTACCATGCATATGAAGAGTAAAAGAAAAAGAAATCAAGAGGTACATTGTGAACGTTTTCATAAATGCTCATCCAACTTCTGACTGAATTCATGAATTGAACAAAGATACTCATTACCAGAGTATCACACTCCTTGAAAGGAAAAGAAATGCAATTATTTCAGAACAATAATAAGAAACAAATGTATATTATATGGAAGGTTCCTTTAACCAATAAAATGGCTGCAAACTACTCTATTCCACCAGTAAATCTCTGTGCATGGACTCTGAAACTGTAAAACATTACAGAAATTGAAATAACCAAACCAACCCTCCAGAAAACCAAACCCAAACCCCGGTGCAACCCAGCACCTTTGCCACTTCATTTTGCTTGCCTCTGCACTACAATGGTAGCTTTTGTTATTTTGCTTAACATGCACACACAGAAAAACAGTAACAAGCCTGAGAATTAAAATAGTATTTGAGTTTTCAGTCAATTACATATGAGTTTGTAATTTGCTCTTCAAGTGTAATACGGTAATGAAAAGTTTAATTAGTAACCATTTGTATCTACGCTTAATGGTAATTGCAGAACAAGATGCAGAAGCAAGTCTCTTGTTACAAAGTCAGGTGAACACACAGCATGGCAGCAAAATTCAGGACCAAAGGCTGCACAGTTAACATCTTCAGTAGTTTCATACCCAACGCTGACAAATTACTGGAGCAACAGGGGAGGAAGAAAAGCAGCGTGGTCACAGGCTGACCACAAAGTCCATTTAGCCCAGTCTCCTCGCTCCATCGAGCTTTGATCTTAAGGAAAGACCAGCAAGAACAGTGGCCAGTAGGGGAACCCTGAAGAAAGAATAAGAACAGAGACCGCCCAGAATAGTGCTTCTCCTGTGTGCTCTCCCTGTTCCCTCCTTCCAATTTTGGGGTATACCAAATGTATACACCAAGCTGAATCCCAAAGCATGTTTCCTTTTTTAATGTCCTATAAAATTTCTAAATTAATGGCCTGAATAATGTAACTTACAGAAGACTTAATACCTCTGCTGTGGACTAAAACTGTTTTGTTTGTTTTGTTTAATTTTGTTTAAATTTCTCACACATACCAGAAAGATGACCAGAATTCCAACAAGCGATGTTGTTCTCCAAGTGGCGGCAAGCTCACTGCCTCTGCCGACTGCTTTCCTGCAGAGCCCAGCCACGAAAGCCCTTCCCCTCATGAGACACCGACCTCCTGCCCAACCAGCATATTTCAGGCAAGTATTAAAAGCCCCGGTGGTACTCTTGGAAATGAGAGACAGAACCACGTTGCACAGCCAGTACTTACCTCATTAAAAGAGATGTAACGACCACAGCTGACGACTTTGTAACAGGTGCTTCAAAGCACTGTGGTCTGCAGCATTACCTGCAGTCACCATATTACCGGCATCTTGCGTCATTCAATGTAGCTTAACCGCTACTCCAAATACAAAAAGACAAACTGTATCATGTATGTTATATAGGTTGAAAGTAATAAAATATCCGTGGGTTCAGGGACTCGTCTAATGAGGAGACACACAGGAAAAGAACTTTTCCTGCCAAGCATTGTTTCAGGGTTTTGTTCATGTTGCCTTATATAATTACTTAGCTGAGAAATTAAGGGTAAGGACATTTACCGTATTTCCACAGGATTTTCTTCTGCCAGCAGGAATAGAGTTATTTAAACTCATGCTCTTTCATGATGGAGATTTATCACAGATACAGTCATGTTGAAACAAAGAAGGAAGTTCTGTTCCTCTCTAACTCAGTCTTTTTGAGTAGCTCTACGATGCCAATGTGTGCCTTCTAAACATCAGTGCTGTAAGAATTCACGAGTTCTTTCTGATCATGTACGTATTAAGCCAAGGCTTATACCATCTTCAGTGAGAACACACAGATTTCTTTTAACTTTTTTCAACTTACTCCTGCATAGGTATGCTACGCTAGTAGAGAGACAATAAGGTTAGTGTTAAAAAAATTAATCCAAAAACATTTCTTCCTGCAGGATGAGAAAACGCTACCTGTTCTGAGGTTGGTTTTTTTTACACCCAGTGTTTACAGAAGGAAACATCAGGAACCCTCCCAGGAACATCTACATAGGGATTCATTCAGTAGTGCTACCGTGAATTTGCCAGACCAGCAGTCTGAACTGAGTTTCATGTAGCACTCAGACAATGATTCATAGAATCATTCTACATTAAACATTTGAAAAGAACATTTTTGCACCTTTCCAGATTGCACCCTCAACCAATATGGCTTAATGAGGTGAATAAATATTTGAAATAAAAACAAAATACAAATATTTAAAAATATTTTTATTAAAATATCCTGTCCCAGTCAATGATACTAACTGAGTTATTTTTATGAAGTTGTTCTAGGGCTATTAAGTGTAGTCCCTCTCCCCTCTCTTTAGCCATACACACAAGGATCAGAGCTCAGGTGTGGGGCAGCAGTATTCCGATGCAAAAAGAGAAAGAAGATTGTTGGTGGAGGCTTTAGACCCCAAGACTTAAAAATCAACGACTGTAGTATTACGAGGTGCATACTAATTCTTATTTCTCATTTTCCAAGATTTCAGCCTTGGTGAAAAAAGCTCAGTAAAGATTTGCCCTGGACAATGTATTACGTAAACCTCCAATTCCATGTGCCAACACAGTTCTGTTCAGATAAAGTATGCCAGTGCATAGTTACAAAATTTTAGCACCCAGAGCATGTATGTTTGTGACTGGGTAGAAACACATATATGCAGAGCTTTTGTCTTTTAATGTACATATAAACTGTACCACAGAAATATCCACAGTATCTGCAGCTTTGGACAAAAATTACTTTTCTTTAAACCCCACTTCAAATTTTTCCAGCCAAAATCAAGTACAGGTGATTTTTCTGCACAGTTGAACAGCTGGCTTGGCAAAAGTATTGCAAAAAGTGAGTTTGTATTTCTGCTTATTTATTTTGTAAACTGGAAAGGCTTTAATTCTCCCTAAGTTTTCAGTAACCAGGTAGTGTTGAGCAAACTGCACCCAATGTATTCTTCATGCACAATACATAAGCGTAATAAAAAAGCACGATATACACATTCAGATGGCCAGAAGTGCTTAGCTTTCATCCCTCTCCATTACTTCTCTTGACCAAATTCTACCCATGGCTATGCATGAACAGAAGAGGATCTGATATAGTGCTACAGCTCCTATGCAGTTCTGAACTACCATAAAGGAGACTCCAGTTCTAGTTCCAGACTCAGTAATAATCGACAAAAAAGTATGAGTTTTCTCATGCCAGACCAGGAGCTGCTACTTGTCCAGTGTGTATCTAGTATTAGGCTGGACATAATGTCTCATCCTAGTATCTCATTCTTATTATTCCTCAGAGCATATAAAGGGTTCAAAATAATGCCTGCCTCTGCCAGACTAATCCCAGGCTCCATTCTCCACAGATAATCCTAAAGTTACGAACAGTTGGTCCAATTAAGGTGAAGTCGTTCTATAGACAGAGAAAATTACACAATGTGTACAGATACCTTCATACAACTCACCAGAAAAAGGTTTGTAATGGCTAAACTGGGATGACATCTTAAGCATAAGCTTTGCCTCCTAACTTTCTTCACCTAACTTAAGTGATGTTATACATTTCCCTACGAACTGCAAAAAAAGAAATGGGATGGTGGGGTTTTTTCTCTCTTCAAGCAAATGCAGGTTGTCATTTCTTTCTCTCTGACTTAATGAAGAAAAGCTATTCCCCCAACTGTTTTTCTCTCCAAAAGACCGTCATCCCATTTTTCTCTTTTTTTCCCAAGTAAGACTATAAGATGCAGAGAATGCAAATGACAGAGTAACCTCAAAACTGATCCAGTTCAGGCAAGGACATGCTACAGGAAGTGTTCAGCCCAAATGCCCTCCCTCCAGGGCCTTTTTCCTTTGGGATGACACAGCTATAGTGTACAACACCTAGCCTAGAGATCCCACACCACTAGTGCTTAAGAAGAAAGCCATCTAATCGTGGTAAGTCATAACTAAATTAATGAGCTGCTCTAGAATATATTTTGTTTATTTTCAGGTAGGTCAAAATTAAATTATTATGGAGGTATCTGTTTACCGATATACACTTTCATTAGTGTTTTTAGTTTAAATTCCTTAGCGCCTGCACTGCAAGCTCTCAGAACTGAAGTCCAGAAATGAACTGCAATGTGAGCAGGGGAAAAGGACACACATGAGTGCTTTAGAGGCAAACAGACAGACCACTTTCTCAAGTGTCTACAATGCCTGTTTGATTTCTTTCTTTAAAAACAAACATTTACCATTAAAAAAAGCCTTTCCTTGCTAAAAGTCTTCTTTGAGGTCACAGAAAACTGGACTTAAGACTTCCTTACTCTCACTCTTCTGACAAGATCCTTTATTTCAACGACTGGATCACGTAGGCCAAATAAATGATTAAAACTTTTTTTTTATTAGAATCTTTTTTTTTAATCTTAATTAGCACTAAAATCTAAATTTGTATGTTATGTCATACAGCACTTTCCATGAAGGTGATATACATAAATTCTGACATTTCAAATAAATTAAAAATTTAAGCAATTAAAATCACCTCAGGACTTCATACATTGCAAATAAATATAAAAGGTTCTTTCTTCCTTTAGGGGGCCACTTAAGCAAATATATTATACACAAGTAAGGAGAGATCCTTAAATGGCAGGTCTTCTTGTGTAAGACGGCTCAAAATGTCCATGAGTTAAAGGAATAGAAAGTACACTCTTCTGCCTTTCTATTTCTCTTTAAATTATTGACGATGTTATTATTACACAGCTCCAAGATTAATTAACCAGGTATGAGGAAATCATAATTCCAAGTCTAGGAAAAGGAGAAGCAGCACTGAAAACTAACCTGCTAAATCGTTTGCTTTTACTTGTAAGCAGTTTAAGAAACATTTTATCAAATAGGAACATTAAGAAATTAAGAAGGTAAGACAGTGAAGTTAAACCAAGAATCCATTTGTTCTCACTCAACAAGTTTATTCTAGTCACTCTTAATTTTACTGTAAGCTTAACTAAATAATTAATGAACTTTCAGTTTAGCAAGGGAATAAGCAGGCCATTTTTCCCCATTTTTTAAGGTTCAGTTCAGCCTGGTGAAATGTAACAGCTAAATTTTCACCAACCACTGAAAGCAGAGTACAGCCTTTGCATATGCTGTTATATTAAAAAGAAACTAAGCACTTTTACACTCATGTATTTCAGTGCAGAGAGTGTTGATACATAAAGGAGAATTTTTCCTGCAAATTAGAATGGCTAAGGAGACACTTGGAATAAATAACAAGAAATATGCCAAAGACAAGTGCGTCCACTACTGCAAGGAAGGTATATCAGTCGTCTGACTTCAAATTACATTCGGTGTTACTGTGCCAAAAGTGAAAGAAAGGGAAAAAAAGGGTGGTGGTAGGGGAAGAGCTTCTGCCAAGTATCACATCTTAGGCAACCTTGCAAGCTGGGGCAAAACCTAGTCTTTCTTACATTGAAATTCCGATCAAGAGTCACCAAAAAGTGGAATTAGGCCTTTTTGTAACAAATAAAGAACTTTTCAAAAACAGCCAAATGAGATTTTTATTTATGTTACACTGCAAAAAAAACAATAGGACTAGACAGGTGGGTAACTACATTTTATTTTCTGCATTTGGATAGTTCTAAGTTGTATTTTATGTTCTGGCCTGGAGACTGGCTTTACAAAGCTGATTTCATTGACTACTACAGGAACCTTGCTAGATTTACAGAACCATCTGCTGGTAAAAATCAGTGGCTATTTTATGCCTAACAAAACTTAAAATAATCTTTTGTTCCATAGATAGGCATATATTGCACATAACAGCCTGCATACCATCTCAAAATGTGGGCTGATTGTCACCTTGGTGTTGGTAGGAAAACAGTTGCCTTATCCAATATTCCACAGTTGTGTGAACAAAATGTATTTTAACATGACTTCTATTCACAGTTTAAGTGAATCATTTCCCTTTTAATTCCCCACCCCCAACTATTCATTTATATACAGATGAGCAAAGCACTTTGATGAAAGTAGGTTCCAGAATAGACTAAAACTCCAGAATTTGCAAGTTTATTTTTGCAGATAGGAATGATATAAAACAAGGAGCCAAAAAGAAAAAAAGCCTTTATAACAGATTACATATTTGCTTATTTTAAACATCCTTTGATCATCCCTCCTCCCCCAAATCAAAACAACCCCAAAGAACCAGACAAGGATAATATAATTAATGCAATTAATTTAACCCAGTCTTAATAAGTCCTTGAGAACATGACACTTTAGAAAATATTCTGTGCTAATGTACACCCTGCACAATGCTACTTCAGACAGGCTATTGCCCCATACAAATTAACAGATTTTTGACCATGATATTATCATGTAGCACCCAAAACATATCACATTTATGTCAATACATGTATTCAGACATGCTTCAGTGATAGCTGCATCTTCAATCAAGAATGCTACACAGCATCTAAACTAATTTTGCCTACTTTATTTACTTTTTCCGTAAAAAACAATTTTCTTTGTCCTGCTGATTCTGAGACACTCAGTCCTTCTCAGAGAATACCATATTTAGAGAATATTTAGATGTACACTGTTTCATCCTTAAAATTAGGTATTTGTCAGCAGTAGTATCTCAGAGTATAACAAATGGGCTTTAATCAGTAAAAATATAAACACAATTACCACTGAAGGAAATGGGTCACTGTTGAATATTGTTCAATAAATACATTCCAACTAAGTGCCAGTAAGTTCAGTTAGGCTGAGGCCTAGCCATTTTTTCTGGAACAGATTTGTATCACAAAGAAAGGCTAACCTTCTGAAAAAATTACCAATAATAAGAAAATTTAGTTTGCATCTTATGTACTTCCCTGACAGACTAACATTAAATCTGCTTCACTTACTAAGTGCAATGACCTATTTCTTCTTTTTGGGGGGAAGGTGGCAGGGCTGAAATTATTGCATATTGTTTTGTCTGCATGTATTCCTACATGTGTTACAATGTGTATTTTTCATAGTAACCTAAACACTGCTTGTTTCAATTAAATAAGCCTTACTGCACAAGGAGGGATTTCAGATTTTTATTCAAAAAATGCAAGAAAATCAAAGATCCAACATATGGAGGTTTTCAGAGTACATCAGTCATTGTGTGGCAAATCCCCATAGCCTCAAAAAGTATGTCTTATAAAGGTCGTATTTATAAATGAGTATTGGAGATGGGGAAAGGTTTCTATTTTTACAAAAAATTACTGATTCTTTGCTAAAGCATCTAATTCTTACCATTTTTAGATTCTGTTAAGTCTTGGGATTGCAGTTTCTCTCAAGTAGCACAAGGAGAACAATCTGAAAACAATTTAAAAAAATTAAAAATGAAAAAAAAAGTAATTCCAACTGTCACAGCATTTAATAGTTTTTTATTGCCAGCATTAACAGTGGGTGAGCTGAGTATAAGCTTCAGTGGTTAAGCTTAAAGTCATGCAAATTATTCTAACCACATGTACGCTTAAATATCATGCTTCTCTGCACTTCAGTGGTCTGTAGGCTTAAATATAGGACAAAGGAATCCCTGGTACCTGGATTTGCAGAACCCTATGCTATTCTTAGCACTTGGTACATCTCGGAAGAGCATGATACCTAATGGTTAACACACCTAAAAATCAGTCAAGAGGACAAAAACCATCACCCTATGCTTACTGTAAAGGTGGCCCATTGTTTCCAGGCACACTACAAAGTGTGGTTTTTTGCAATCAAGAAACAAGTATAACAGTGTCAGGCTTTCACAATGTAATGGCCCGAAGAGTAGGTATTTTTGGAAATGGCACTGCATTACATAACCTCCAGTTTTTTCTCTCTCTCTAATCCACACACCCTCCTATTTTAAATAGGGAGAGGAAAAAAAAAAAGAGAGTAGGTCCTACCTCATTTAAATGGTACCTTAAATCACCACTCTCTTAATTGACTGAATTTGTAGCACACCTCCTTTATCAGTTTTCATATAGTGACAAAAATTAAAGTTCTCTTCTATTGATTATATATTTCTTACCTATAGTGTGTATGTATGAAATGTATGAGTCATATGTTTACACACAAGCACACACACACATTGGATTTAAAACTGCAAATTCATATATCTATAAATGTATACATAAACGTTTGAAAGAAAGCACATCGCTAAATGTCCACCAAAATACGTTTGTTTTTGTTTTTTTTTTTTCCTCAAAAGAACCACCCAAAATTTAACTGCTGCACATGCAGAAATGCAGAAGGCTGTTGCAAGAATGACTGCTTTCTAAAAATAAACCCCAGCAGCCTGAGAGGAATCCAGTGTCAGGGCGGAGAAGAGGGAGATTCGTTTTACAAGGGAGAAGAAAAGAGACGAAAAACCAATCCTAGAGCCTTGCATGCATGCTAAAAAAGCTAAGTGCGTTAGGTTCAAAAACGCATTTCAGTGTTTGTGGAGTGCAAAAGCGAAAAAAACGAAACAGTTTTAGAAAACCACTTCTCATCTCCCCTTGCATGTGTGCAGAAAAATCCCCAGCCTAGAAATCCAGCGTTAAAGCATAAAGACAAAGAGTTAAATACATATACTGCACGTTTTCTCATCTTCTTTAAGAAAGCCTGTTTGGAAATGTGCACCGAGAGGGGGAAAGGCAAGCTGCAGCAAAGTCCAGCTAAGGACAAAAGGAAATGAAAAGAAACAAAGAGAGAGAGAGAGAGGATTAATTAAAAAAAAATAAAATTTTGTGGATTGGAATTGCATATACTTACAGACAAAAGCCCCCGCTCCCTGCTCACTTTCTGTCCTTTCTACATGATCTGAAACACAAATGTGGATTAAAAAAGGGCAGCATGCTACAGAAGGGAATTTATAGTTGGGGGAGTGGAGAGAGGGTAGGGGGTGTGGGGAAGAATGACTGCACCTCTTCCAAAGTGCAGCCTTGGAGAAAAAAGAAAAAGGGGTGGGGGTGGCTGTGGGAAAGTCTCTCTCTCTCCCTCTCTCTCAGGCTGGGTTTTGGTATCCAGTGCTGGCTATATTGAACAATGAGCTAATTCTGATGGTAGCTGGCTGGCTGCCAGCTCTCCCCCCTCCCCTCCCGTCCCCTCCTTACACATACACACTCCCCCTGCCTGCCCGCCCGCTCCCGCC
>NW_008795885.1:3372756-3398482 GCF_000699145.1 Aptenodytes forsteri | reverse complement strand
GGCGTCCCCCCGGGGTGGGGGGGGAGAGAAGGGCGGCCGGTGGCCGCGGCCCCGCAGGTGCAGCCGAGGTCCGCAGCAGGGCTGGCTCAGGCACCGCCTGTGGGGACGTGAGGCGGTGACACAGGGCGGACGGAGCACGGGCTGGTCCCGCAGTGCGGGCACACACAAGCACTGTAAGGGTAGCTTCTCTGGCCCACGTGCACTTGCAGGACGGGCAGAGACACAGCGCAGCGGCATCCCGCAGACGATTTGTGCCGGGTCAAGCACAGTCTGTCAGGGAGGGGTCCCACGGTCTTTGCAGGAGCAATGTCACTTCACACGTTATCATAAGTGGCCACAGTTCTGAGCCTAGGGGCATAGGACGAGGGACGGAAACAGCCAACTGAAGTGCAACGTCGCGACACAAAAGGCTACGCAAAGGCTCCCGCTATATAGGCACCAGGGGAAATGGAGCAGTGTAGCCACAGCACATTGATGAAGAGCGACAGAAACGGTATACTGCTGCACAGTGTCTCTCCCTAAAATGCTATACAGGGATATATGACCGAAAAATAGAGAAACAAGTGGTAAGAAGCAAGATTCCCTGTTACCCTGCAGTATGTGCAGTTACCTTCCTCAAGGTTAAAAAGTCTGAGGCAAGGGTGGTTAAAATAATATGAAATCATACATGCTTCAGGCTAGTAGAAGATTAAGCCTTCTCTATTAGGCCTAGGTTTTGAGCAGCTAACCTTGTTTTTCAAATCCACTTTTATTTAACTCCCCATGAAACTGCATTTTTCTGTGGTCCACATAGCATTTCCATTTGTTGGCTGGAATCGGCTTGCTAGCATGTCTGCACCTTCCTGACCAGCTACTATATCTCTGGAAATGCTTTGCAAGCCTGTCAGCTTAAGAAAAATTCGGCAGCTGGAAGGGAGAAATGTGAGACATAAGCAGCCCCTGATATTTAAACCCCTGGTAAGCTGTGATAGTAATTCTAGCTTTATGCATTCTGATCAGATCATTAGCCCCAGAAATACATAGTTACTACTGCTGGTGTCTGTTCTCCTGCCTGCCTCCTCCACAGCTTGTCACTGATCAACTGTTAGGACTGAAGCACATTAGGGGTTGTACATTTAAACTTAATCTTGAGATAGTTTAGGAGCATTGTTCTAACGTTTTGCTGAATAACAAATACTGCCAGTGCAGGTAGCAGCCCTTCAGTACACACTTAGGTAAGAGCAATGGGTTCCCTTTGGCTGAGGTGCATCTTCTGGCCTGGGGAGTATGTGTCCTAGCTGGTGAAGTGTCAGAGATTCACCACTTGTAGAGATTTGACACTGGGGAATGAAACTAGATACCAAAGACATAACTGTGTGGGAGGTGGGAAGCTTTCATTAATGAAGCCCCTAAGAAGCTGAAGGGGACAATGTTGTCACCCGACACTAAGGGGACAGACAGGTTCTTTTAGGGTTCCTTGGCAGAATGATGATGGCACAAAATCATAGTTACCATTAAAGCTTAACAGGATACTATGATTAGAATAGCACAGAATTTATTATTAGAATGGCACAGGATTTCTACAAGCAGAATCAATATAGTACAACCTATAAGCGTAATACAGGATTTATAATACAACTTAACTTATAATTTCTCATCATCTAGATCCTAACTTAACTTATGACTTCTAATCACCTGGACCCTCTGCAGATCGGGTCAGATCTTAATACACGGTTTGCTGTATCAGTATAACAATCATAATCTAGACTCGAAAATGATATGAAAGAATACGACTCACTCAGTCCTCGGAGGAAGCAGATGACGGTGGAGGCGTCCCTGGCCACCGGAGGGTCCCGTGTCTCACTGTCCAGCAGCAGCTCCGGTCCAAGTTCCCCACTTAGGACTCGTAACTGCTTGATTTTATAGGCAGTGCTCTGGGTGCTGTTACGCTTCCCTGTTCTGTGATGGGGTCATCACCAGCACCGGGTTGGCCGGGTGCCTGGGACCTTCAAGGCCGGTAAGGAAGGCGTAATCGGCCTGGCGCCCAGGAACCTTGAGGCCAGTAGGGAGGGGAAGAAGGAATCTGTTTGGTTTGTCTGCTTGGTGCACAGGACCTTCAGGGCCTGATAATGAGGGAAAGGGAATGAATACGTGACCCCCTTGGTCACAGAGAATGGCTGCTTGCCTTATAAAATGGCGTTAGTTATGCTAACCACATTACCAGGGGTCGGGAGCTGGGGGTACCAGTCACAAATGCTGAAGTGGACTGAACATGCCAAAGCTAGTGTAAAGCACGTTGGGTGTTATGTGGCATTTCCTGAAGAGTTGTGAGGAGGAGAGCTATGAGCTCCCAGCTAGACCTGCGGTGTCTTTTTCCCTCCCCTGCTGCCTCAAAACCCTGTGTGCCCAGCTTCTGTAGTACTTTCTCCATATATACGCCTTCCCTCCCCGCACACCATTTGAGAACCTACCCACAGCCTAAAGTTCCTACTGGAACCACCAAGAATGGTTGTGGATGGGTGTAAACCTCCATATGAACCCTTAAAGCCTTTGTTTTCTTCCCAGTGACTTGGTTTCTTACCCCAAGTAAGCAGCCTGGTTTGCTGTGCTGTTTGTACTTGACAGTATCCGGAAAGTCCTACCTGTTTGTTGCCTGTGACAAGCTAAGTTGCTAGGATCTGCTCAAAGTCTGCACTGTTTAGTTTGGTTGCAGTGTCTTAAATTTCCTTTCCCTTAGCCAGCTTCTATTAGCAGCTCTGATGGAAACTAGGAAATGAAGGTTTTAGCTGGTAACAGGAATAAGAGGGCAAAAGCCTGCATGGGGAGAAGGAGGCAGCAGAAGGAGGTAGTCTGGCCCCACCGTGGGGCAGGAGAGGTTCTGCCACTCCTGGTTCTGGAAATGTAATTACATGTCCAAGGTTTGCCAGTCAAAAAGCCTAATATGGAGGACGCTGACCCCAGACAATTAGGTGGAAACCGAGAAAGGTTAAGAACCAATTCAAGCAAACTGTTAAGATTGAGCTGAAAATATCTTTGAAAAACACTTTACTGAAATTATTAGTCAAGAAATACATCAAAAGAAATACAATTTTTGATCATATCTTTGTTAAAGAGATAAAGAGCATTAGGATGCTGAGAAACACCAATAGGTGACCAGCCTATTTGAGAAAAATACTGCCCTCTCTAAAATGCTTCGTTGTGAGGAACTGGAAATCTTTTTGCCCCTGCAGCTGGGACCTTCAGCCTGACTATGAGTCCAGTGCCAGCCTTCCCTCTTTTAGTCTCTAATCACTCATATAAAATTTCATTATTACAAATAATTCACCTGACATTCAGGTGAATTGTCCTGCTGCCTTCAGGAAAACAGGTTTAACGCCAAGCCTGATTTTTATACCCTGTGGTTACCTAAACCAGTCTGACTTTGTTCTGCGGTCAACTATAGAAGGGGAGGAAAAGTTTGTTCCTGTTGCTACCTGTCATCTGTGACCATTTCTTTTGATTCTTTTTCCCCTTTATTTCTTTCTTTGGCCTGACTTACAAACCCTAAAATTGATAAAACCCTGACCTACAAAGCATTATGATTATACAAATAGCCTAGAACGGGCTTGCAAAGCAGACAGAGTAGTACAGGCCCTTATGGGTGAGGGGAAGGTAAAAGCAGCAGAAGTTACAAAGACTTACTGTAAATAAATCAGCATCTGGGAAACTCCATAGCTTGCAACGAATAGGCATAAAATAGTCACCAGAGAATCACTCTGAAGTTGTCCTTCCCAGTTCTGACAGGGAGCAGCGAAGCTGTATCCTACACTACGGGCCACAATTCCCACTCATCTCACCTCCATCCTTCAGCCATCCAATTCCAACATTGTGCACAACACACGAAACTAACAAGACTCTGGTCTGGAAATGGGTCGGGTTGAAGCCCGACAGAGGCAGTGTAGAGAGCTGCCCACTCACGTAATGAATTGATTGTGGATTGCCTGGAGCACCTGAAATAAGAAGGTGGGAGGAAGGCACATGAAGCTGTTGGTTTGGCAACTGGAGCCAGGTCATGCATGCAACTCATAGTAAAACCATCCAAACCCCCAAATTTAGTTACACTTGTTTGCAGCTTTTGCGAATAGGTAGCTTACATTAATGATACCTGCACCACTGCAGTGCTTTCATGGATATATCCTAAAAGCACCACATAGCACTGAAAAGAAACCATATAGGGATAAAGATACAGCATATAATGACAGCTTTCCTTACTCGCAGATTCTTCTGCCTCTTGCGCTATTCCTAGTCTTAAGTTCTATTCATCAAGAAATTAATTCAAGGAAGAAAGTGGGTAATTGCATTGCTGCAGAAAAAAACTTCAACAGGTTTTCATAGCCATAAAGGGGGCAATGTAGATTATAAACTAGCTATCAGAAATTATGTGTGATGTTTCTGTGGCAACTAGATTGAAGTAAGAGGGGAAGACTATCCATTAACTGACTTTTTATGAAGACATAAATTGTGGGCTCTATTTCCAGTTTAGTTTTCTGGGGGCTGGATTCAGAGGGTTTCTTTTTCCTGGTTATCGCCAAATCTATGAGAATTTTGTTTTCATTTATTTTTATCACCAAACAAAATGAGCTATGCATAAATAACTGATGAAACCGAGTTGTCTGGAAGATTTCCAATTAAGATTAGTTTGTCATTAAATAAACCAAATGTTAAGGATTTTTTACTGGTGCTCCAACAGAGGACAACTTGGAAGGAAGAACTACACATTGGCTGCTGTATGAACATGTTCACTTTTCACAAACTGAAGTTCCTCACACTTCCAGAATGGGTTATTGGTTCACCTATTGCAGTTCCTCTGCAATAATAACTGACACTGAACACTTGACAGGAAGATGTAAAATATGCAGAATACTTAAAAAAAATACACCAAAGGAAGGAATATCATGGCAAGGCCTGTACAGTTAGATTAGTCCCCTTGAGTTCAATGAAGCTACTACATGTATACAGTTAAGTACCCTGCTGAGGTTAAGCATATCAAAGTGAAAGTGAAACTCTAGAGCCAATAAAATTCTTGGGAATTTTGCTATAGACTGGAATAAAGTGTTTTTTTCCTCAGACCAGACAGAGAAATAATTTGAGAATGTTGTAGAAGAAAAAGCAGTATGATTTGATCATGATTTGTGGCTACAGAGAGAAAAAAATATAAAAATGGAGCAAATTTCAGCCCTGAGACATGGTGAAGTGAGCAGAGGTCCAAAAGTGACAGTAAATGGTAAAGAGAGCTGCTATAGAAGGGAAGAAAAATATACCGGTACTGACTGTGTTAATTTCATTTCAATCAATAACAATTCATGATTTCCAGCTTTACAGTCGTGCCCTTGGAAAATGGTAGTCACAGTACCAGTACGGGCCTAAGAATTCAGGTAAAGTCCTGCTTTGCACTTGCAGCACAAGGAGCAGAAAAAAGTGGCTACAGTGGCTTGCTTGCCTGGTATTCTTCCCCTGCATATGCTCTTCCTGGATCCTAATTCAAGGGTGCTCCCTTGAAACACACTGCCTCTGTGATCTGGTTAACCCCAGCAAGCCCTAGTCATGTTTATATTATAGCAGCTATCAGACTGGCTCTTAAAAATTGTGGCTATTTGTGCTGTGTGAAAAAAAATGCTATGTCTCGTTTTACATCTCCTACCTGACAAGTCCATTGATTATCTCCTAGTTCTTATGTTTGAGTAAAACAGAATAATGATTCCCTAATCAGGGTTCACAATTCCCATAGGTTTTAGAGGAAGTTAGGGTTTCTATTGTAGAGTCAGACCCAAAATGCAGAACGGGACAATTATCTGAATTAGTGAATCATGTAAGAAAACCTAGAACCTGTTGGTCTGTCTAATTTATCTTTTCAAAGCACATGCATTTTACGTCTGGGACACTTTGATTTATTTGTTATCAGCTCCATTCATACAAATACTTGTACCAAAATACTAAACATTGATAGATCAAAAGACATATTCATGGCCAGTGGATTAAATTATGAAGAAACTCTGCATACTAACCAAGAATTGCATGACTAAGTATTTAGAACTTGGCTTGACCTTGACGTTGTGTTTTCCTAACACAAAAATCAGCAAGTCCTTCAGTTGTACAGCTGGATTGCCAGAATACTCAAAGCAATACCTGCATGTAGGGAACACAGAATCTCCTGATCAAAAGAAGACCCTTATGTGTGGTCACTCTCAAGCACATGGCTTGCTTTGTTGTATGACATTGCCATTTTAGTGTCTGAATGTTACAGAGACACCATTAACTGAAGTTCTGTGAAGCATGGTATGATATGCACTTCATTGCCTAATTTTCTTGTGAGGAAATTATGATAAATTACTTGAACAAGACAGAAAGATTCAGAAACTTGGAAAAGAATTTACAGCTTGGGTTTGACTCATTGCAAACTCAGGTGCTTTAGTGCGGAAAACAGTGGCAAAACATGTAATTCTGACTAAGAGTGACTGGGAAGTGCTAGTTCTGCCAACTAGGATAAAGAATTAGCAAGTCCTCCCTGGAGAGAAAGATCGAGAGCAGACAGGGGAGACAGCAGAGGAAGTCATTATCAAACTTCAGAAGAAAAGTTAAAATGCAGATCACAGGATATGTTGTTGATAAGTAGCCAACCAAATCACATCCAAAGCAGATAGCAGTTTGAACAGTACCTGTGTGTACTTTGCTCAAACCAACATGAGACCTTTCCTAACTTACATTGACACTCTGTGAATGTCACTCTGATGTATATACTTGCAATGTTGTCATATTTGCCTTGTTTAAGAGACATGAGTTGAAGCCTAACTCTGTAACTCTCACTTCTGAAGTAGCATTTGTTCACACTAGTGGTTGCACAGAACACAATGTGTTAAATGCTGTTCCAAGTAATGTTTCAAGAGATGAGCCTTTCTATTCAAGTCAATTAAATAAACACACTATGCTTAATTTAAATTTATGAGAATTCATTTAATTAAAAATGCAAGCTACAGTCTTTCTATTATGGGCCATGCATTCAATGATTCTCAGCAATTTAGTGAGAACCTGCAAGATTACCTTAGTCAACACTTAATAAGTTTAAGCCCAATTTAAGCTTAGCTATAAGGCTGAGTTTAAGATTAAATTTAATTTGACTGGAATGCAAGAACAGAGGATCACTTGTTGCTAGTTCACCAATTCTTGAAGAGCAGGGTTAAAAGATAGGAGTTTAATTTCAATCAATTCTGTCAGCTTATTTTCAAATGTCTGGATTTATTTTTTTTTTTCTCACTACAATGGAAGTAAATACATTCAATCAAGGAAATTTCATTCTAGATTAAGTACAAAACCACTCAGGTTCACCACTGCCAATCATGCTGACAGTTTCGATGATATGGGCACACTGTATTACAACAGCATTGTGATTATATTAGAAAACAATAAAATATGCCTGAAATTTCTGCACCCAGACATGGAAAGCAGGGTCTGTAAAAGTGATCATAAAAGAGAACACAGTTTGGGTCAGACACAAACATAAATATTTGTGTTTGGGAAATATATAAAGTGAAAAAAAATCAGCTAATGTACCCAACTGTATCTAGGGAATAAGTGAAATTGCTACAGCTCAGGGACCCCTTAATGCTGTATTATAGGCATAACATTTCCTTTAGAGTGTTTCAGGACTTGTATCAAGAACATGTGAAGCTGTGGAAGTGGTGGGTATGGAATTAATTACATTTTTTTGGCTAGCTTGATAGGCTTAAAATCAAAAATCAAGTTTTCCCTTTAACCATAATGAGTTATAACTTTCTCACTACCGAAAGAGATGGTCAGAATTTGATTGCCTCACAATTCTTTTTTCATTTTTTTCAAAGCATTGCACTATGCTTTCTATCACAAACTGTATCACTATTTACTTTTTTCCTCTTTCAAATGCCTGCAGGGTATATCTGGAACTTCACTTAAAGCCATATTGTTTTACTCTGCAGGAAAGAATCACGACTCTGTTCACCAACAACACATCTCTCATTCATTTTGAAGGGAGTAAGCTTCAGTCCGTTATCCTTCATCTAATAATTCTCTCTTTTTCCTAGTATTTCTCATAACAGTGACCAAAGAACCAGGAAGTAAAAGATTAAAGTTAGAAGAAAAAGTTAAAAGATCCCTTTTAAATTGGTGAACAGAGCTGCTTCCTTAAAGACACTTTTTTGTGTTTGTGTGCGCGCGTGCGTGCGTGTGTGTGTGTGTGTTAGCAGAACTCAGTCTTTCTATTTTGCCACTTCAATGAAGCTTGGGATTCAGCAATCCCAACATGTCATAAAAAGAAATTACGCATTTTTAACATTTAGCATTAAGGACAAAATCCTTCCTAGATATACCAGATGAGTTCAGTTATGCCGTATTTTACACTGATTAATGAAAATCCAATTCTGGCCCTGGAGAGGTAATTACCCCACCTGGCATCTGCCAAATATCCTATGTAGAATATCAGACATGCTTTTCTTGTACATGTGTTGTCTTCCCTACACACCTGCTTTGCCACTGTCAGAGACAGTGCTGGGTTAAATGGACTTTTGAGCTGCAACCAAAAGACTGCGATCACTCTTTCATTCTTACGTTATGACATAGCCATAAAAATACAATATGCTGCTTCCTTCAATCTACTGGCTTATTTTTAACTGCATAATATTTTTATCAAGGATAATCATGGTTAGTTCTTCTTAAAACTAGCGCTTCCTCCTCTTGAACAGCTGCAACTAAAGTATTTAAACCATGTGCAGGAGATGGAGGACTGGGGGCAGAAGGTCATTGTATGCCTAGGCAGCTGCATGTTACAATCCAGAGTGTAGTCACCTCTGCAGATGGCAATGGTTACTTGCTACTAATAAGTCAATAATGCATTTCAAGTGGCTTTTGGTGGAAGCTTTCTTGGTTTGTATCTGGCACTACTTAAAATGAGCTTTGTTCATGATCATCCTTTTGGTGTTGTCTTTTCTTTAACAGCAAGTATACTCTGTCATTATATAGAGCTGTTCTAGAAGCAAATCTAAACTCTGCTGAGTGCTCAAAGGTTATTATTTACCACTATCAAAAAAAATTACACAGCTGAGGGAAATTTCCACCTTAAAAAAAAAACAACAAAAACCCCACCTTTTTGAGAAAGTTTAGGACGGAAATGCAAAAGAACAGCCCCAGAACTGTGGAATAACATTTGACAAGCAGTGGGAAATATTCAAGTTCAATGTTGGATGTTAATGATGTTAAATTTCCTCCTTTGCCCCACTCAATCATTCATACACAGCATGTCTGACAAGTGTTCTGTCTTTGTGAACACTCTATGATCACATCACGCCGTTTGCATCATTTGCAAAAATGTATACTCTCAGAGCAGAACCCTCTCCAACAGCAATAGTGAAGGGTTCCAGAATTTTAAAGTTGTTCTGAGTGTTATTTTTATGAAGAACTAATAAGAAACACATTTGAAAACTGCAAGCCCTTTAAAAAAACAACTTGAAAAACATTAGACTTTCTCCCAAATGAAAAACATGCTTCCTTTCAAAGTCCTAAGTCTCAAAAACATCTTGTCAAATTAATTTCCAACCTTTCTTGGGTAAACGCATCTTGGGTCAGAGACTGCACATGAGAAACAAGAATAAGGGAGTTTTTCAAAGGGTGGTGTAGTCAACATCAGGCTTGTCATGAAAAATAATTACTCATCTCCACTAAGAGGTTGACTGCAGAATTTTCAGTCCAGCTGTGGACTCCATGAAGCTGTGCTTCCCTTCAGTTCTGTGGTTTTGTAAATGGCTAGTTTTAATCATTTATATCTTAAAATACAAAGGCAGAGCCATAGAGACGCAAGCTGGCAATTAAGAGTGGAAGTTTTTCGTCATGGATTTTCCTGTGGTGTCCAAAGGCTCTTTCTTAATTCCTGTGCTGCCACCGAAGGGGACACAGGCAGCACACAGGGACTTGAAGCAGTGGAGAACTGCCAGAGGCAATGTGCATGGCTGCCACCAGCTTCTCCTTGAAGGACTGTGCAGAGCAGGACAAGCTCCTCTGCTAAGAGGCCGACATGGGAACAGCTGATTAGACTGAAAAGCAATTTTCTCAAACAAAGTAATCAGTGGAGACAACAATGGGGGGTCTGAAGTTATATACCTACAAAGTGACTTGATTTATAAAGGCAATGAACACATACCATCCTTCTTCACTTCATTGAAAACTGTGGTTTTTTCTGTCTTTGAAAACTGGTGCACATCTTGACCCAATTGTGCCTGATGAAGGATTTAAGATCCTGATTCTAATTAACGGTTGGGCATTTTATGCATTTCTAAAGCAGACGTGACTGACACTCACTTCAAGGTCTATTTACACTGCCGGAGAGGTAAACTGTTATCTTGCATATGGTAACTTGATATAGTTGTTTGACTGAGACTACAAGTTTGGCTCACAAAGCTAAGAAAGTTGATGCAATGACTCCTGTTTGGCGTTTGACTTGGCACTCATAATGTTTTGATTAAAAATGGAGAGAAATTCAAAATCCACCATGGCCTGGATGAAACCCCAGCTAACTGCTAGCAATCAAAATGTAATTGTGCTCAAATAAATGGGTATGTACTGAAGGGCGATGTGGCTGTTGGCCTTTCACTGCTTAACATAGATCAGAGATTTCATATCTAGAACTGGAAGAGCTGCTATTAAAGTTTGCAGGGAGTGGTGCATAATGCAGGGGAAGCATCAACCAAGCAGGGTGATCAGTGCTGCACCTCATCATTCCCCAGTGTTGTATCTCTAGTTGACAAAGAGATACAGGATTAAGCCACTTTGGTGACAGTCACTGCTCTGTCTAAACCTTAGTCAAGAGAGTCTCAAGGAAGATGCTGGCATCCAAGCAGCTGGAGGGTGTTCTTTTTAAATACTACTGTGAGTTGATGTAAGAGACTTCACCTCAGAGGGCTCAGCTACCGACAGACCTAGGTTACACAGACAAGCTCACCATCTACTCTTACAACGCCTGTTGGAAGCAGAAGACTTGCAGTGCCGCTGACCAAGGTGGTGGTGGTGGGATTGCCAAATTCACCATGCCTACCAGAACACAGATGAAGGAAAGAGAAGGCAGTCCTAGGCAGCCAGTTCCACTAGGCTGTCCTGGCACACTGATGAGAGGAAATGCAAGGAAACCTGGAGGAGTGGGGGAAGAAGCACTGCTTACCTCTCCTTATGCAACTGGTAAGGCCAGTCTCCCTTACAGCAGAGCAGCTAACCAAACCCAGTCCCAGCATCTGATGTGCAAGTTGCTGTAGTCCAGGAGTCTAGTTATGAATGTAAATGTGGCACTAATTCAGTCAAGTCCTATAACCTGTGTAATATAAGAGGTTCAGATGGTTGATCATAATAGTTCTTTCTGCTGCTATTGTATTTCTCTCCTTTAAACCAGTCTTTGTATCATTTTTCTTTTGTCCCTAGGGCACCAACTGATTCCATGCCTAACCATTTATTGATTTTAAGACCTTGGAATGCCATATATAATATTGAAGAGTCCACTTTGTAACTTAATACTGAGCTAGCTACTTAGTAAGGACCCTATCATATCTTTTTGTTATTTGCTGATTTTTGTTTGTTCCCCTTCTGCTTTAAAATCTGATCACCAGCTGTCAAAAAAAAGAAAGGTTTTTATCTGATGTGCTCTTCATTGACACTACAATGCAGAAGTATCAGAAACAGTATGAAGACTAAGATGTTAATATCATATTGAAAAAATGTTTACATGTTTATTTCTAAACAAAGTAGTGCTCTTCACTTTTCTCTGTAATTATATCAGTAATGCAGTTTATTGTAAGGGTGCAGTTCTGGCACTGTGCTCATGCTCTACTGTAGTAATGTAGTATCTGTGAAATGACCCTGTCCCTCAGAGTACTGTGCTTTGCTTTGTGTTGTCTAACAGTGTACTTTCATTATCTTCTTCAAAGAAAGCATGTGGTAACTGAAGTCACTGCTTAAATACTCTGAAAAGTATTTCAAATTGATCAAGTCGATCTTTTGATAAAACACTGACACAACAGAATTGAATCTGAAGAACTTTGGCTCAGTGCCTTTACTGGGGTAAAGAATGGCTGGTGACTGCTGAAGTGAATAGGCAAAGCTGAGGTTTGAAGGGTTACATTCAGTCATACTTATTTATAGTATCACGTAATTACATTGTTCTGTAACATTATACTGTTGAACATCTTCATTAATGATCTGGATGATGGGGCAGAGTGCACCCTCAGCAAGTTTGCAGATGACGCCAAACTGGGAGGAGGGGCCGTTACACCGGAGGGTCGTGCTGCCATCCAGAAGGACCTGGACAGGCTGGAGAAATGGGCTGACAGGAACCTCATGCAGTTCAACAAGGGGAAGTGCAAAGTCCTGCATCTGGGGAGGAAGAACTCCAGGCACCAGTACAGGCTGGGGGCTGCCCAGCTGGGAAGCAGCTTGGCAGGAAAGGATTTGGGTCCAAGTTGAACAGGAGCCGGCAACATGCCCTTGCAGCAAAGGCCAATGGTGCCCTGGGCTGCATTAGAAGGAGTGTTGCCAGCAGATCAGGGGAGGTGATCCTTCCCCTCTCTACTCAGCACTGATGAGGCAACACCTGGAGTGCTGGGTCCAGTGCTGGGCTCTCCAGTACAAGAGAGACATGGACACACTAGAGAGAGTCCAGCAAAGGGCCACCAAGATGATGAAGGGACTGGAGCATCTCTCCTAGAAGAAAAGGCTGAGAGAGCTGGGACTGTTCAGCCTGAAGAAGAGAAGGCTCAGGGGATCTTGTTAATGTATATAAATACCTGCAGGGAGGGTGCAAAGAAGAGGGAGCCAGGCTCTTTTTAGTGGTGCCCAGTGACAGGACCAGAGGCAATGGGCCTGAAACACAGGAGGTTCCCTCTGAACATCAGGAAACACTTTTTCACTGTGAGGGTGACTGAGCGCTGGCATAGGTTGCCCAGAGTGGTGGTAGAGTCTCCATCCTTGGAGATATCCCTTCTGTGATTCTGTGATATATTGCACTAAGACAGGATGCCAAGGTGATACTGAAGAGCTGCTACTGAATATCATGAGTTGTTTCAATACCTTTTGTATTATTAAAGTCTTCTATGTTAATTTAATTGTATACTTTTCTATCTCATCTGAAAACTGGTGTAGATACTGACTCCATTTATCCACGTGATGTCTGGCACTTGTGATTTGGTGCAGGTCTGCAAATCAGTACAGATTGATAGGAATGTACAAGTCTCCCTTTGCTTGACCTATGAGAAATTAACTGTTCATCTGCATTTGGTTATGTTTGTATCTAAGGCCAAAGTGCCACATTTTAAAGGAAATTTTGTGCTCCTGGAAAAAAAGAGGAAGTTTGAAAGGCAAGGAGGGTGGAGAGAGAGAAGGAAGAAAAAATCAACCAAGCAGCGAAGTCCAGTATTTAACCATAGGTTATGGAGGTCTTCAGTAGATTACTCTTCTTGAAGCTAGCCAGACTATCATCTGACACAAGGTTAACACCTGTGTGTGAAAGACCTGGTGGATCAGCTTAGTTCATAATTGATATTATTTCACTCAATCCTTGCAATAAGGAGTAACTGTCATTCTCATTTCCTGACACAGTAAGAAGATGGTGGACTAAAAAGCAATGCAGACAAATTGAGAAAGTCCCTTCAGGTCAGTGCTGTGACACTCCATCAGCAGTATGGAGGGACATGTAACCATGTGCCTTTTGCTTTTGTCTTGTCTTTCATAATGGATCCTGGCTGTCTCATTGTCCTCTTCTGTTATTCCACTATGTATCATGAAATGTTGTATTATCACAATAAAGACATTGTTCCCAAACTTTAAATTAAACAGAGAATACAAACTATTGTGTGTTTTCCTTTCACTTTTACTGCTAATATTTGTTTTTAAATAAGTGCTTTCCATCACTGTTCAGATTCTGCTGCTTGATCCTATGGTGAAGTCATAATCCTGAATTTACATCAGCACAGTCTGTTGCCCTGGAAATGGCTAATGGTGAAGTTCAGACTTTGTACTCCCACACAACAACAATTTAAAGATAGATTGTATAGATTAAAATCTCATTTTGTGTGTTTAACAACTGTACTTTCTCTGTTAAACATCTTTAGGATGACCAAGAAAAATAGTGTGTTAAGTCATAGATTTATAAGGAATATTCAGACTTCAAACCTATCACAATTTAAAAAGTTATCATTTAATTACTTTAGATCCCAAGTTAAAAGTGAGTTGCAATTTTTCTGAGGTCAGCTTGACAGTAGTAACAGTATAGTTACATTTTTTTGAGAGTCAGGTTCTTTCCAGGATTGCTCAGAGGTTCTGAGTAATATTTTTCAAAGTTTCTTGGCAAAACTGTATTTGGAAAAAAACCCATCCATTTTGATTTGAAACATTCTACGTCTAAGAAAATAAAATGTGAAAAAAGAAATAGTAAAGAATATCTTAATACTTTTATTTTTAAACAATCTAACTGAACTTTTAGCTTTTCCATCTGATTTTTCTCCTTACAGGTTGTAACCATATAAGGTAACACATTACAAGAGCATGTTTTTTCCAAAATAGATCACAGTTCATACTGATTAAGTACAGACTGATTTGTCACAGATGCACCCCTCATATTCCTCATTTAGTCTGGATTTAAATATATGGCCGAGGGAAAAGTACTAGGTGGTTTGGCCTACAGTACTTTCATTATGGTGATGCTCTTGTCTGGCAGCTTGATTCAGCATCATCTGAACTCAATGGGGCTTTCAATCAAGCCCTTGGTCTCCTCTTCAGCAAAACAACTTGAGGTCTCTGCTTTTCAACTGTCTGAGAATGACAGGTGCTCAGCTGCAAGCTGCTTAGGTCAAATTCACCCCATATAAAAGTCATGCAACCTGATAGGTAGTGTGATGTATATCTGCCCAGCTAAGGAAGGGCTCATTATTCTTATCTCAGAGTGGTTTGCAGACCCAGGATTTTACTGGAATAATAACTATAGCTTGAATTTGAAGGTAACCATGGTGACTTTAAATGCTTCACTGTATTTATAAGCCAAGAGACTGCCTTATCCAGAAATTATCACCTTAGTGCACTTCTGCAGCTGTCTCATTGGACTGCAATGTATTTTGTTGTTAATTAGGTTTTGAAAAGAACTGAAGGCTTCGGACAGTGTTCAGCACAGCAGCTCACCTCTTGCCTGGAGTGGACTTTTGGGTTTCTCTATTTCTTAGATTCAGTGGCCTGTATTTCCTCCTCCATGTTAAAATTCACAAGTCTGGATTGCTGCAAGATCTGAATTTCTGCAAGTTTTGATTCCTTCAGAAACTTTTCCTTACCTATGTGTTTCTTGCCTGTAGGATGATGACCAAGATGTGTTTGCTCTTTTCTCCTAGAAGAGAAATATCCACAAGCAGACTGTGTGTATGTTCATAACAGAATGACCATGCCATGCAAACTGATTTACTTCATATCTGGATGGCAACTTCATAATGTGTCCATCAGGGTATGGTGTGAGACACCTCTAATTAAACACTTACCTTACCAGCCTGGCAGGGAGAGGGGATCTGTTTGCTGGTAGAAGATGATTCTTTCATAGCCATGAAATTTGTGGCAACCTTTGTGGTTATTTTTCTTTCAGATCACATAATTGCAAAATAATTCAGGCTGGAAGGGACCTCAGGAGGGCTCTAGCCCATCCTCCTGCTCGAAGCAGGGTCAGTGTCTGAGGTCAGACAGGTCGCTCAGGGCCCTGTCCAGTCGGGGCTTGAAACTCTCCAAGGACAGACACTGCACAACTCCTCTGGGCGAGCTCTGCCACTGCTTGACTGTCCTCATGGGGAAAAAGTTTTTTCTTAAATCCAATCTGAACCACTCATTTCAACTCATGCCCGTTGTCTCTCATCCTCTTCTCATGCATCACTGGGAAGAATCTGGCTCCATCTTCTTATTTGATTGTTTACTCAGCCCTAATACATCATCTACATTTTACAATGGGCAAAGGAAACAAACATTGTCAGAATCGTAATTCCAGTGTGGCAGCAGCAGCAGGAGAACTCACACTTCTATCAGCTGATAAATGAAAAAATATTTTGTCAAGCAATATTACAGCATATGCCATAAATTTTACTACTGAGCTTATACTAACTCATGTTATCTGGAGGCTATGTGATCTGTAATCTTCTGAAGCATTTTTAGTGAACTTGAGGACTTTCAATTATTTGGGTTGTTCCAAGGCTCTGGAGTTCAACAACAAATCCATCACACTGCAGAAGAGACAGACACTAGTTTTAATGTCAGAAGAGAGAACTGATCTTTTTGGAGCTTCTCTAGATAAAAAATCGAATCATGCTAGAACCATTGTTAACCACAACAGATAGCATTAGCCATCTCTAAGCAGGTGGAAGAGAAAGACGATTTTCAGACTTGTTTCTACAGATTAAATACATTTTTGGAGAAGTTCACTGTTGTGACTCCAAAGAGTAAGTAGCTACTAATGGGACAGCTCACCTTCAGAATGAGCCAAGACTGGAGATCAAGGTGGCAGAGACAGAGAGAGCGGGAGATAGGAGGCCATTTGCATCAAAGGACAGCATTTTCACTCCAACGGAGAAGTGCTGCTCGCCGCTGGTCTGCTTGGGGCACACTCTGGGATGGCAAATGGCAAGCTGGAGAAGATGTAGCCAGAGGTGTGCTAGGAATGAACACAAGTTTCTGGAACAGCCTTTTCCACAGAAGTGGTGGGAGTAAAGGGAGTCACCACCATTTAATACAGAATTGGATATATTTCTGAAGGAGATTATATGTTGTGATACCTGTCACAGCAAAAGGCTAGACTCAAAAACCCTGGAGGTTCGTTTCTCTGCCATTTTCCTCTGCTCCTTCTTCTCCCAATTTCTTTCTTCATTCCTTGTCTTAAACTTTTCAGGAAACTGGAACACTGATTATTCCTCTATTTCTTATCAACTGACAGAGATATTTAAGGGCGGGACAGAAAAGCATAAGAGAGTGGGAAAGCATCCTGTAGAAAATGGGAAGGATACCACAGCTGTTGAGTGTTATTTCTGAGACATCCACTATTACATGGAGTGCCTTCCTTCTAGAACTGAAAGAGAAGTTTTCACAATGTATCGGTCTCTCCACTACTCTCTTTCTGGGTTGTCCTTTCCAGAACGCAAAAAAAGAGGGATAGGGGAAGCCTCACAGGTTGTATTCAAATGGCCAAGAGGTGGTGATGAACAGAAGGTTGAATACATTTCCAGCTGTGCACTGGAGTAAAGGACAAAAATCACACATTGAATAGACTTTTTCCAGAAAAGTCAATGAAAAGGTATATAAGGGATTCTATGTAAAACAAGGCACATGAGTTTTTAGGAAGGTCTCAACCATAATCTTTGATTTACATGAAGCCACCCTATATATTTGGAAGTGTATGTTATACTTCTGTTTTCCTGAAGTAAATTCCCGTTTCTTTTCTTCTCCTCTGAGAACCAATCAGTGCTAAATGAAACAATCCAGAAAAACTTAAGAGTTTATTGCATACCATTTCTGGCAGTAGTATTGGTGTTGGGATAAACCAGCTGGTACCGTAGGAATACACAGGAACTACGGCACCTTCCTCAGGTGTACACATAAATGTACTCAGTAAAACTGTGCACCTCTTCAGTTAGTGAATCATTTACGTTTCACCACGGACCTAATCTGAAACTCATTTAAGCTGGCCAGATTCTTGTTGACTTCAATAACTTGGGATGAGACTTTTAGCAATCATTACATTTTATATACCTGAGATAGCTCTTGTTTTCTCTTACAGAACTGCAAGCAAAATAAACAGATTTCCAAAATAGGTTATCCAAGCAGACGCAAAACCTACCTAAAAATAGTGCAGGTTGAAGAAAATAATAATTCCTTTATCAATAATATTTTTGAAGAAAGACTTTGTAGGAACTTTGTAGAAATTATGTAGAAACTTTTGTAATTGTATTATGAAAGGCTAATCAAAATGTATTGCTTCTATTTCCGCTTCTGCTGAGAAAAGATTCGAATCAATTTAGAAAATTTAGGCTGTAATAAATTAGAATCTGAATCTTAGAAGCCAAAGAAGGATCATTTAAAAGACTATAAATTCTAGAGAAGGCAAGTCAAACACACTGACAAACCAGAAGTACTTTGGTAAATGCACATATACTGAGAGATATACGTATAAATATATTGACCAGCCAAGTGTACTTAAAATACTACTGTGTCAAAGATTGTTCAAATTTAGTAACATGCTGAAATCGGGGGCATGCATAAGGACCTAGCAATTTTTATGAGTTTGGAAAATTCTTAGCACAGGTCAAAACTCAGGCCTTTACATAGACATTGTTTCTCATTTTGCCCAAAATCAGCTTGTGAACAGCTTCAAAAATCACAGAGTCTTGGGCCTTTGAAAGTAAGGGTTTGACATATACGGTAAATACATAATCCAGAAGTGTCCCCCTCACTGTTCACTATACATAATGATGGAGCTCATCTTCAAAGAGGGGCACTTATTGGAAATAATAGGTAGATAGTACAGTGTTTAAGAAGCTCATTCTTACAGAGTAGGTGGATACATCCTCAGTAACAACAAAATGCCCACATATGTTATGAAGTTACTAACCTGGATATTTATAGTTCAGTAGGAACACTGACAATAATTTATTTAACAAACTCCTGAGGAAAATGTCCTTAACTTCTGAGTTTGCCTAACCCTGTAGCAGTGTATCTGAGCAGGAGTGCCAAGGCTCAGTTCTCTGTGTACCTATCCAGTTTTGAGATGCAGGCCACACCAGCAAGTTTTAGCTACGTAACTACATGGGCAAGGAGCCAGGAAAGCATACATACCTCATCAACAGTGCTGTGGCAACAGAAAGATTTTACAGATTCCGTTATCCTGTTGCAAAAGTTTTTTCAGTGATAGAGGCTGTACTCCTTAGGGACCTACTTTAGGGTACACTGGCAAAAATACTGCCTTTGCTACAATCAGCTATAGTACTTCCTACACATGTCACTCTACTTACGAGCCTTCTTAAATGTACACCAAAAATAGCAAACTTTTGACCCTGGTCAAAAGTTAACATGAGAAACGTGTGGAAATAGTAATCTCTAATAGAATGCATTTCATCCCGGTCAGCAACCAAACATTAATAAAACTAGATCTGTGGTTGGGAAAACATTGGTATTTTATCCATATGTACTAATAAGTATCTTCACTACTTTTGCTAATTTTTAATCTTTTAGTTCTAAAATATTTGTAAATATAATTATGACTGAATGGCCTAGCCCAATCTATCTAATTGTCAGTCTAATTCACCCTGGAATTTTCAGGTGATTTATAACCCTTATGATTCCCCTTTTGAAGTGAAACTTCCAGAAAAGGTCAGCTTATTCACCTCCCTTTGAAGTAAACAAGCAGCATTGAGGTCAAGCATACACCTCAGTAGGAGGAGTTTAAGACACCGGGGTGTCTATGTGTATTTTTGCTCCTGAAATCTGTGAGCCCACATCTGCCTGTCTCTGAAATGGACAGAAGTTCCACTTTATAGATGAAAAATTTGGGACTAAGACTAAGTGTGGTAATTTAATATTTGTTTCAACTTGTTCTATTAGAAAAATATTTTCTCCATGTCTTACAGCTCACAGGCTTGTGTACATTAACATATACACTAAAATATGCAGCTTAGCTACATCTAACAGTCTGATACAAAAATTATGCAAAAGAGATAAAGAGAAAAGGAACTCATAAGCATGCCATAATACTATCTGAAATGCTACTTCCTTGCTTTATTAACTCCGAGCACAATTATGTTGTAATATTTTTCTCTTCAATGAAGCATATTTCAGGAATTTCAGATGAAAATAAAAACAATTTGTATAGGAAACATGCCATGTGAACGTCGTGCCTGGTTTCCTTTACAACCAAAAAGGGTTCATAATGGACCCCATGCCACCATGCGTGGGGCAAGAGGAGGATGTGAGCCATGGAGGGGCTGCAGCGGTGCTGTGTCCCAGGCACCATCATGGCGGGGGCGCCTGTGGAGCAAGAGCTGGCATGACATGCTGCTGCTTCGAGGCCGCTTTCCCTTCCCCCTGGCAGCCTGCAAATGGATTGCTGTAGTTTAACTTCTTCCATGGGAAATGAGAGGTGTTTTTGTCTTTGTATTATGCAATATAGTGAAAAGGAGAAAGATTTTTCACTTGAATCTTTGTTGCAGTGAGAAAAATCTCATGGTTTCTCTTGGAGCCTGCCCCAGCAGTTCCCTGGCACTGCTGTTTCATTCAGAAATGGTGTGAAAACTGGAAAGGGCTTTCTGGGCCCCTCTAACAGTGGAAAACGACCACCTGTTAAGCTAAAACTTCAGCATAAACTTCAAACGTTAAAGTAAAAGCAGCATATGACATAAGGTTATGCTTTATACCAAACAGAAACTGAAATACTGCAAACTTAGCCGTCGTCTTTGCATTCAGGAGCAGTTTTGAAGCTGTTATTTCAAAACTCAGATTTTTCAGCTTCATTGTGAAATAGAAAGGTCTAGTCCTTAACTAACTGTATCCCTTTCTATTTATGGCTCTTCTGCTAATAGTTAACACAGAGTTGCCGTTTCTCATACTGTAAATTCACTCTGACATCACCACTATATTGTGAAGAAAGTATGAATCTCCCGCTACCTTGTTTTCAGCTACAAGACCTTATTTGTTCATCACTATGGCAACTGCTGCCCCAGCCCAGCTTAATAGGGTGCTTGTCTAGACAGCATTAAACATATCTGCACTTATATGTGTCTGGTTTTAAGAGCCAGGTGTGCAGAAAGTGTGGTGGAGGGAAGAGAGGCAACAGAAAAGGGATGAGTAAAAGAAGAGAAAAAGCATTTCAGAAGTCACCACACTTTATATTAGACTTTTTAATTCTGGAGGCCTTTCCCGGGATGCAGTGTTAAAATGTGTTCCTCACTCAGGACACACAGATTTATAGATGTACATGAAAGAATGCCAAACTGATTTCTAACTGACCTGAGTAAGGGCCACCACCATCCGTGGGCTCGTCTGGGAGCAGAGGTATCTCTCAGGGGCAGAAGTCCATTTCACCGTTCCTGTGGAGAAGTGTGATGTGTCTGGTACTGATCAAGGTCAGCAGGTCCTAGCAAGGACCTGAGGAAGGTTTTAGTTCTGATTCAGATCTGCTGGTTGGATCTTGGAGAAAACAGAATAAAGCACCCCAGCACTGTCCACCTCCCCGTCACAGGAGGCCCCTGTGGAAGGGGACAGCATGCTGTGGCATGTTTGGGGATGCTGAACTATCAGTGTGTATTTTCTGGAACTGTCCTTACTTCAGTAAGTGAACAGACTAGAGCAGGTCTAGCTGACACCCAGACATTGACCAACCTAAGCTTCCCCCCAACCAACATATAAGCAGACATCCTTCCACCTCTCCTTCCCACTGTGCATGATATGAGCAAATACTCACTGAGCCATAACAAATGAATGTTGAGATGCTGTCCTGGAAAACAGAGGGTAAAATACCCCTGGCAGAGGCAAAAGGCGAAGTAGCTTTCCCGCTACTGGAAGTGGGAAGCAACAGCATGAATCTAACCCTTCATTCCTATTTATTATTTTCTGTACGAGGCTGAAAAACATAACACTTATTTCCAATCTAAACTAAGCAAAGTTATTAAGGGGCAAGAACAGTGAGAAGGCAGGGGAGAAGAGAAATAAAAATTAAGTGGGAGGAGTCAGTCTTAATTTTTGCTGAACTAAAAAGCACCTGATTATTCATACTGCTTAGCCAATGACCCTTGTACTCCTAGGTGGACAAGATATAATTTTGTTGCTCACGTATGATAGATAAATACCATGTATGCATTCCTACGATGAGTACCCAAAATATGAAAGGTGTATGGCACCAGGAGCTGCATATACCACTTAGCATCATCCTTGGAAATACTCTGTGAAGTGAAGCACAGTTTCTAGGCAGAGGTGTCTGCGGGACTAAACACCTGGATTTTTAATCCTTATCTGTTAACTAGGGATTTTTTTAATATTTAACCCCTAATTGTGCCCTTATTGTAAGTTAAAGATAGCAGAAAAGTACGTACAAACCAGGCCAACATATAAACTCCGTATTGCAGCCACAATTAATGAGTATACCAGCGGATAAAAAATTCTATCTCTGATACTTACATTTTCTTTTTTTCTTACTAAGAGAAAAATTGGTGTGGTTTACGTTGTCAGGCATCAACCTTCCAGCTGGCACTAGGCAACAGAGAAATACAGAAGTGTCCAGAATCAATTCAGGGACGATACCTGCTGGCAAACAGGCTCATCACAGGAAAAGCCAGAGATGGGTGTTGCAGCTACCTGTGACGCCAACACACTGCTTGTGTGTTGTGGGGCTGACTGGTTGCCAGAACTGTTCAAAAAGCGAGCATCTCCCTTTGAAGAGAAGACAGTTAAGATTGTTGGTAGAGATACATATTCAGCACATTCCAAATGCCACCTTGTCTAGACAGTTACTGAATCCATGAGAAAATACTCTGCCAGTGGAAACACTAGCCACTAGCTCCCACCACTGAGTTCTTCTTATTTGACACACTGTTTGTACACGACAAGGAGATGCAGGTTGCACTTTCTGAAACATATTGGGAAGGTTGAGACCAAAGACTGAAAGGGACAGTTTTTAACAAAAACAGCATTAGGTGATCATGTGTCCGGTTATCTGGCTAGGTCCACTGCAATGTAGCCATTTGCCCCTTTTACAGCTATCCCTAATGCATGCTCACAAGATCATACCATATGTTCATAAGTTTCATGGCAGTATTCCACCCTAGCAACTGCAGTTATGCTATACCCTTCCATGTGCTTGGCTCAGCATCATTCACATTGAAGCACTTGATCATACCAAAAAGGGATATTCTTGTAACACGTTCATTCATTCCGTAAATATGAGCAAATGGTAAGCAAAACACCTACACATTATATTTATAGTTTAAAAATATCACTACAGTCTCTCTTGCTAAATATACTATCTTAAAAAACAAGTCCTTTTCACTTGAATTCACTACACTACAGTGTGCAACATTTTTACTGATGTGTGTAATTACATTATATCGACCTTTCCTACCCAAAAGATCCCCATTATCGCAACAGCACTATGCCAGCCTGGGTGTCACTGTGGGGTGGGCATTGACCATCTGTTTATTGTACAATATTAATAAATCTAATGGCTTGGCGTTAGGAAAATCTCTTATCTACTTAATGCTCTATCAAAGCCTTAAAGTAAGAGTGTCCACCTGGTATAAGTCACTAATGCAGCCAAATGAATTACCTGAAGCTGTTTGAAAATGCTTGAATTCTCTGAAACCCAATGTTATTTTGCTTTGGGGTTGCAAGTAAGCCCATGACAAGCTTAATGAGAGCAGTAGAATATACAGGGGTACTGTTGCTAGGCATCTGTGTGCAGGGTCCTATCAACTTAGTCCCAGTAGTTACCACAGACAATTGGCACAATACCTTCTGCTTAAACTTCTTGAGTTTCCTTTGTTTAAACACTCCTGGGAGAACAAAATAGCTTCCTGAGACATCAAGTGCCTAAGCTGAAGCATTACTTGTAAGAGCTTAATATTCACCATCAGGAAGCCAGACTGCTGATGAATGCCAATAATTGATATAACGTAGAAGGGTTTGTATATGAGTAAGGATTTAATCTCAGTGTTAGTGTTGCCCCTAGGAAATTTACCATCTGTATTTAATAAAGGATGTAACTCACTGATGGAATATGATTTTTGTGTGAATAAAGCCTCATGTTTAATGCTCAGCATCACTTCCATTTCTGAGGCAAACTGAACTATCAGGATACTTCCCACTCTTTGGCAAAAAGTGCAGATGAAAAGGCATAGTTCAAATACTGGAAGAATGACATCTATTATACATACAGATGCTCCAGAAAGTTTACTGTTTTTCTAACCACAAATGATGTCCAGATGTCCAAAGGTGACTTTTGGCCTACTGTCAGCTACTTCTCTCATGCGGCTGCCAGGCATGCAGGAGAGCTGCCTGTGGGTGATGGTGCTTATGCTCTGACACCAATGCCTCTATGCACTGGAAGTACGATTCACATGGATTTAAGCATTTGCTTTAGAATAGTAGGAGCACGTAATGCTGAACTGGCCTGATAAAGGAGTGTTAGACAGTGTTGTATTTAACAGCAATTGATAAATATCTTTTTGTTTCATACAATGTGAAATGTGAATTTAAATAGCTGCTGTTCTTCATGAGTCATAATACAGCCACCACTGTACTTACTATACATTTGATTGCATAGTAAGATAAATGCAATTGCAATCACTGCACTCTTTAAAAAGGACATTACATTTGCTGAAAAGATATATGCAGACAAATAATTTACAGATTATAACAGGAAAAACAAACTCCTATTAAAAATGTCTTATTAGAAACCATGGAAATCAAACACATCACAAAGTGCTAGAGCAAAGCAGAACTTTTTTTTCCTGCTTCACTGTTGTAACTGCCAAAAAAGTCAATGTCCTCAAAACTTTACAACATACCAGATAACACTAAAAAACCCCAAAACATCCTACTTTTAACTCTTCTGTCTATAAAAAGGTGATCATTTCTATTTTTGCAGTATCATTTCCATTTCACAGCCCTCGCTTGAGTGGACAGAATTTTGTAATATTTGCAAAGAATTTTCAAGCTAGAATCTTATTTGGCTTTGAAGCTTTTCTGGTATGCTGTTGTGCATTTGCTATTTTTATTCTTCTTGGTGCACTTACTATTGCTTTCATCTTGCCAAAACCTATCTAGGAAGAATCACTAGAACGGCAGCTAGGCTAAGTGGCCTAATGGATGGAATAAGGGAGTTCTGGATGCCTTGAAAATTTCTCTGGTGTATAGTTTTATCACGTAAATATTGATAAAGTTGTCCTGATGAAAGTCACAGGCAACACCACTTTTTACCAGCATAATGGGAGTTTATTTCAGTGGGACAAGGATTTGGCCCATCTGTATGTTTTTACTGATGATCTTGAGCATATGCACAAAGCATTTAAAGTAGTTTTCGGAGACTGACATCTTATTTCTGTAAACTTGTTGCTCATCTATGCCTCTGATGAGCTTGAACAAACAATTAGTTGGAAACTCAGTCACACAAACTGTAAAAACATAAAATGTCATGCATTTACCAGCCGACATAGTAAAACAGTACTTGGTATAGATGCTACTTCGTTATAACTAAGAAGTAACAGAATTATTATCTATTTCTGCTCTGACGTAGAGAGCTGCAAATCTTCCACAGTGCAGATCTTGGGGTCAGATTCTTGTTCCAGCTGTAGCCTGACAAATCCTGGGAAAGAGAGGAAGTGCTGTGCAAATGTAATTGAAAGCAGAAACCATTTTTCCCTCATTATTTAGCTACAGCTGTCACTGTAGTATATTATGGATTTGCATGGTGAACTTTATCTTACACATATGAAACAACACAGTGGCTGTAGGTGTCTATACCTAGTCTGAGGGCTGCCAAGGGCTGTGACAAACTGTCGTGGTTTAACCTCAGTCGGCAAATAAGCCCCACGCAGCCGCTCGCTCACTCCCCCCCACCTGGTGGGATGGGGGAGAGAATTGGAAGAGCACAAGTGAGAAAAACTCATGGGTTGAGATAAAAACAGTTTAATAATTGAAATAAAATGAT
>NW_008795885.1:3353100-3372592 GCF_000699145.1 Aptenodytes forsteri | reverse complement strand
AGCGCCCCCCCTGGCCAGCTTTCCCCCAGTTTATGTACTGAGCATGACGTCACATGGTATGGAATGTCCCTTTGGCCAGTTTGGCTGTGCCCCCTCCCAGCTCCTTGTGCACCTGCAGCCTTCTCAGTCGGTAGAGCATGGAAAACTAAAAAGTCCTTGGCTAGTGTAAGCACTACCTAGCAACAACTAAAACATCGGTGTGTTATCAACTTTGTTCTCATCCTAAATCCACAACACAGCATTGTGCCAGCTACTAGGAAGAAAATTAACACTATCCCAGCCAAAACCAGGACACAAACACACTTCCAGACTGTGCTACAATGCTGTAGACATCACTCACCAGAATTGGAATGCATGGTGTTCTTACGTGCAAGCCAAATTCTGATTCAGCCTTAATTGTATTAAATAAAATACATGAAATACACATACAGAAGAAAATCTGCTCCATGTAGGCCAACGGCCACATAAGCCATCTGCAGTCTTCAATGTTCAGGGACACCATGGTCTGTGGGAAAGCCAAAATAGGCCTTCCCATTCTGCTATCTTCTCATGGTTCTACTGGGATCTTCTCTGGAGTAGAAGGTGCTGAAGTTTAAATATTCCTCCAGCAGCAGAACCCATAGGCTGAATGACCCTTCTGGGATGTTACTTGCCAGGGTAGATGGAGCACACAGGGTAGAATCTGGCTTTTATACATCTATTTTAGTTTCAGCAGCAGCATTAATAAAGCATGGCAGCTTGCCCTCATTCCAGTTCAGTGGCAGCCTTATTATACAATGTACTTTGATGTACAGTAGTCTTTAGTTGCTATCAGATTGGGAGACAAAATCATATTCCAACACAGAATCTGATAATTTATCTCACTCTGACTTAGCAGCATGAAGGTTACAGCTATAATGTGGAATTTGGTCATTACATACTGGACTTTTTACAGGAAAATCTTTTTTTTTTTAATTGGTATTTGAAATCTAGTGTGATAGGTCTCTTTATAATCATGCAGGTTTGTCTCTGCAGCATCAGTAGCAGTTTGGCCTTTTGGCACAGTATTTAGAGAAAGAAGGGGGAAATGGCAAAGGGAAGAAACACTGAACCCTGAGTATGGATGGAGTAAAACATTGAGTAATGGCTGCTGGATTTGACTAGCTTTCAGAAATGGAATCACAAGCCTTCCTAGTTTCTCCTGAGTCAGTGCTGTTATGGAATAGCATTTTATTTTCAGTGTTCACTGAGAAATTGAAGACATTCCCTGAGAAAGATGAAGAATGAGACCCTGGTTCACTGAGCTAATTTTCCTTGGGGGAAAATTAAGTATCCTTAAAAACAAAAATGATGAAAATATGTTCCTGAGGAGTAAGATTTAAGCAGTAGAGTTATTGCAGACCATCAAGTAATTAACCCCAAACTGGCTTTACTTTTAATATAGCCATGTCTTACTCTTTAGCTTTTCTGTCTAGGAATGGATTTGAGTGTCTTTGTCAAATTAGATCTGAACCTCCTTAACAAGTGACCACAAAACATTGTATATCAAAATTCAGATTTATCATTTCAAGAGCATCTAAAACCATTGTAATGCGAAGAAATTAAGATAACAGAGACCTTCTTTCTCTACTGTATTAGCAGAAGCAGCCAGAGATGCAACCAACAGGATCTCAATGTTCCCAAAAGGATTAACACCAACGGAATGAAACCACCTTCAGATTTGCATGAAAAAAAATAGTGCAAAGTGAGTGCCTTGCCCAAGTGTGATGCAGAGAGAGTTCTAAGAATTAAAATGTACTTTTCCTTATTAAGCTGCCCTGAGGGTGCAGAGAATGTGGTTTATCCATTAACTTTGTTCATGTGTCACAGAATCACAGAATGGTTTGGGTTGGAAGGGACCTTTAAAGATCATCTAGTCCAACCCCCCTGCCATGGGCAGGGACGTCCTTCACTAGATCAGGTTGCTCAAAGCCCCATCCAACCTGGCCTTGAACACTCCCAGGAAGGGGGCATCCACAGCTTCTCTGTGTTCCAGTGTCTCACCACCCTCGTCATAAAAGATTTCTTCTTTATATCTAACCTAAGTCTACCCTCTTTCAGTTTAAAAACATGACCTCTTGTCCTATCACTACAGGTCCTGGTAAAACATCTCTTTCCATCTTTCTTATAAGCCTCCTTTAAGTATTCAAAGGGCACAATAATGTCTTCCCAGAGCCTTCTCTTCTCCAGGTTGAACAACCCCAACTCCCTCAGCCTTTCTTCGTAGTGGAGGTGTTCCAGCCTTCTGATCATCTTCATGGCCCTCCTCTGGAGCTGCTTTAACAGGTCCTTGTCTTTCTTGTACTGGGGACCCCAGAGCTGGACACAGTACTCCAGGTGGGGTCTCACAAGAGTGGAGTAGAGGGGGAGAAATGTTACTAAGAGAAATGCTGCTCCGTAGCACACCACCACCCTGCACCCCTAATAATACCACTTCATCAGCATTCAGGCCTGATTGCTTATTTTTGTATATTAGTGAAAGCCAGTGGTACGAAGGTTTCAGATAAACACATGGGGAATCCTGAATATGTGAGTGTAGGGAGTGGTGGAGAACAGACGAGCTGGGAAAGGAAGGTCTCCATGCAAGGCTGGGCAGGCAGCATCCTGCTCTCCCAGCCCATTCTCCCTCTGCCGCAAAAGGCTCTGTGCATTTGATTTCCAAAAAGGGCATATGCCAAATTTCACTGACCTTTTGATAAGGAGGAAACAGTGGATGAAATGAATACAACACAATAGTGCATGCGGACAAGTATTTGCACCTTATTTGCTCATGCAAGAGAAACAACTGGATTCATAACTCAAATCATACAAAGGCTCAAAGAGCTAGGCTACCATAAGCAAGTAGCCATGTTGGCAGCTGTGATGGAGACCTCCGTCTCTGCCCTGGAAGCAGCAGTCTCTTTCACCTCCCCAGAAAGAAATGCTAGTCCAGAAACTCCACAGACAGATTTGCACAGCCTGAGGGAACTGTGCCTACAGATGAGGTCCTGCATGCCTTTTTCAAAAGAGCAATTGCAGAGCTTCATGCAGTCAAAATTGCTATTGGAACAGTTTTCCTCACCTGAAACCTTAGCTGAGCGTTAATTCACTCATTGGAAGTCTGGCCTCTGAAGTCTAGCAGATAGGGGATCAGACTGTGTGTGGTGTCTAGCTCCCACTGTATTTTGGAAGAATAGGGTGGCTGACAGGGAGTTAACAGCACCTTCAATCTCCTTCTAATCGAGGGTCCAAATGTGGGTTAGACCACAGGAGACACCTGCCAGCTGCTGCATTGGGAACTAAATCTCACTTTGTTTGCTCCCCTCCCTGCACTTTTGGTTCAGGAGGGAAAAATCATACTGGATCTATGATCTCTGGACCTGCTGGGACTCTTTCCAACACAGAAATAGATCCAGGTAGAGAGTCCATCTTTACTGAAATACTTGGGTGTCTAAAAAAAAGTACAAAGACAACCTCCACCCAATCAGAAGACTTATAGGTGTCTTCAGGGACACTTTGCTGACATCCAATACTGTGAAACCATCTGCAAATTTTGGGCAGTAGGTTTTAACTGGAAAATTATATTCTGGCGATAGATCGTAATGAAAAGTCCTAAAAATGAGCAATATGACACAGAGGAAAATGCTTTTGATCTTGTTAGACCTAGGCTAGACCCTTAGACAGGACCTGAGTGTGAGGCTCATACATAACACAATCAAGACCTACATTAACACCAGACTGTTCAAATCTTCTCTGTGGTGCAGAGACTATTTGTTTGAATGAGGGTCAAACAAACACACTTTTGCCATTGAATTTGCCTTCCAGCAGATACAAATACATCATTCACTATTCTGTATGCAGCAGTTGTGCTGGGGATTTGTCTCATTGTGCTTTACCAACACTTGCTGCAAATAAGAGGTTAGCAGAGTTGCTCCCCGCTGCCGGCCCCCTTGCTCCTCACCTTATTTCATTATTATACATGACTCCCCTGAAACAGCAGGAGATCACAAGAGGTCATCTAACTTTTGAAGACCATTGTCCCAGAGCTGTTGTCAAATACCTACTTATACAGCTTGCTGCACATGGCACCATACAGTAAGCTGTATGAGTAGGTAGACCAAGGAATGCAACACCAATTATTTGCTTGAACTATTCTAGTGAGGTTGGTGTGTTGGTTTTTTTCTCACAGTTCATAAAAAGGGTCTGAGGAGAAAGGGAGCAGTGGTCTGTAAAAGGTATTGCCAGTTCATGCTCTTATCTGCAATAGTAACATGGTACTGCCTGATCCAGTATTCAGTGGAAAACAATTTCTCTGCAAAGAGTTTTAGATTGCAGTGGGATTGCTGCCAGAGCAGAATGTCAGCTTAGGCAACAGAGCCTTGAATCCAGCATGGCTATCATGAATCCTTGCTGGAGGATGCCCCATTAGGCTTTAAATTTTGAAGCACTGCAGAAGTGCCAACTCTTTCTTACTCACCTTCAGTGAGATTCAATCATTCATTACTTTGTGTGTCACACCTCTTTGATCATGGATCTCAGTAAAAAATTTATGTGCAACTCCACACATCCATTGGAAAGTCCCTCACATTCTCCTCTTAAAGCTAATTTTATAACCCTGCGTAAAAGAAGCTGGCAATGAGATCTTCTGTAAAGGAGTTCTGGATCATTTCATTATTACTGGAAATATAGTCAAAGGAAGAAGAGCCCATCTGGAGTGTATTTTTGCCAACCTTCCATCATATGGTGACACACAGTTGCCGACATCTACATTCTTGCTTAAATTCTGATATTTCTTTCCTTCTTTCACTCCATTAAATTACATCCCAAGGAAGAATCAATGTCTGAACTTCCATGGAACAGTTATATTTAATGTCAGCTTGTGATTCCATAACAATTGGGGTTTTTTTTCCCTTTGGATCTTAAGAAACAATGTAGTTTTCAGGAGCACAAAACTAGTGAGAAGTGGTGAAGGTAGGAATGCTTACCACTGGTTTTGCTAAACAAAAAACAGTCTTCACTATCTCAGATCAGGTCAGAAAGCTAAACTTATCAGAAGCTATGCATTTTTAATAAAGCTTTCTATCAAAAGCTTGACCTAATAAAGTTATTTGTAGAGGGGACTTTGTGTCTCGGTTAGTTGGCAGAGGTCAGAACCTGCCAGTTCAGCCGGTGGTTCAGATACAGCCTAGGTAATCAAAATGTGCATGTTGTTCAAGAAAAAGAAGTGACTGGAGCATGATGGTCTCAGCTTGGTTTAAATTTAACAGAACTGGGGCCTACCTAGCCTAAATATTTTAAACAGGTAAAGGTAGTGAATATGAAATGTGCTGTCTTCTTGCTATCCCCTCAGAAGGGGCGGTGTACCTCTCATTCCCCAGGCAGAAACACAAGTCAGCAGCTTCCACATCAATAGACTTCAGCTCTGATTTAGCAAAACCATTCCCAGGTGTTCAGTTTTCATTATATTACTACTGATATTGTCAACAAGACTCTCCGTTACTGCCAAATCTTTGTTTAGTGTCAACCAGACTTGCATGTTACAAGGGGAGTCCAGGGTTCCTAGGGGAAGCCTAGGTGTGACAGGATACAGCCTTAGGGAAAAATTTTAATTCAGCTTCACAGGGAGAATAATTGCACTCAGGGAATTCAGATGCTGTTAGAAAGTCTTGTGTTGAGTCCTGCCCAAACGCAGATGTCCAAGAACACAACAGCTGCAATAATGAATCACAGTCATTTCCAGTGATACCCGTATGATTTTTTTTTTCCTCTGAGATTTCTTATGTGAAGCTCAGGATCAAAGTTGGGAAACTTACAAAGAAAGTGGATTTGATTAGAACGTGAACAAAAAGCACTTTCTAAAAGTCCAGCAACTCAAAGGCAATTATGCAAGATTGCACTACCATGTGAATCATTGCAGCTGTTTACTAGGAGTAAAGCAGATGTACAGAATATAAGCACGGGCATCGTGTTTCTGTGCTTTCATCTCTGAGATAATCTTCACATTCCCAAATTAATACATAGTACGATCACTATGCTCTATCATACTGATTCCCCAGACATGCTTAAGCGATGGGAAGTGAGATAGATAGATAGATAGATAGATAGATAGATATAAAGATAATACCTTAGTAAAAGTTAGTGGTTCGAATAGGATCAAAGCTAGAAATTTCTCAAGGACCCTTCAGACAGAAAACATGAACTCTAAGCGTATAGCTGTAAAAAGGACTCCCTTAGTAAAGCAGTCATACAGTCCAGGCAAAGCTCTCCTCAGTTTCTCCCAGGAGATCCAGATAAGAGTATGAAGAAAAAGGAGAGTACATGTAAAAGCAGCAAAGTGGGCTAACAGAGCAGTCCCTAGTTCCAGGAATTTTTGTAACTTTTCACTCTAAAGCTAATGCTCTGTGATGCCAAGAAGTCAGAGTAAAACAGTCTGGTAAATGTTTTGCTCCTCTCAGTTCCTCACAGAATTATTATCAGCAGAACAAGCAGTAATAATGTTTAGTCTTGCTCCACTCCTTTTCACCAGAGACTATAGTGCAGTGAGAGCCTTGAAAGTATCTTGCTGCAAGGAAAACTAACGGTATCTCTGGAAATCATGTTTTCTGTCTTGCATATGAACATGCATTCCCCTGGGAGGCAGTTCCAAGTGATGAGGGGATCCTTAACATAATAAACCAGTGTATTGGGCTCCCTGTCTTCTTGTGGATCTTGTTGTGGCCATAACTTCGTTAATGCCCATAGCTGAAGTATACAATTGAAGCAATTCTCGGTTATCTTCTGTTTTTCTCTGCTTTGTAAAATTTATATAAGCTTCTGCTATAACACCATTGATTGAAACAAAAATGCAGTTGCAGAGTATAAAGCTTTTGCTTTTATGAAGCCTCATGCTGTTGCCCATAAAATAAAGGACTCATCAAGCCAAGTTTACATGCAATCTTAACTCTTCCATTGTGTATATCTATGATAAAAAGCCAAGCTTTTCAGGAGAGATAGCATCTTTTATTAGCTAGCTGATATAGTTAAAAAAAGTCAGATAAGCTCACACAGTACCTTCATCGAGCCAGACAGAAGCACCAAGCTCCATGCCAAACAGATGTTGGAAATGATATGTGCCTACATCACTCTTCCTATTGCCACATGGATAGTAATATGTATTGCACTGGATTGTAACTTGCTCCAAATAAAAAGTGACATTTTATCCCACAATAACTTTTTGGAATAAAGCAGTACAGAAGTGAAGTGCCTTAGGCATTTTCTTCTACATTGTTAGTATCTGCTGCCAAATGTGAAATACCTGAATCACAGATCACATATCCGTCCATCCTTCAGTTTTTCAATACACATACCAAAGAAAAGGAACTATTTAACTGAGAAAACAATGACCTCTTCAGACTAGCAAGACATCATCCATCCCAGTAGCCACAGAGAGGGGAAGATACTCAGCACTTTGCAGGTTAGATATTAAAAATATTACACCATGATTTTTCTGGGAATGGAAGAAAGAGCCTTTCTCAAACTGGAATTAAAACTGTATGTAAGTGTTTACTAGATTAAAATATCTTTAAACCCTACATTAAAAAAAAAAGTCATGGTAACATGGAGGTATATTCTAGGAATGAAACTGTCTTCCACCCCTTGTAATAGGCAGTACAAAACTATGCAAGAGAAAATCTCCTACTCAGTCTATCATTTCTAAAACAGTTTTTCAGTATGGATCACATAGTCATGTATCTCAGCCCCACCAACAGATTTAATAGATGAAGTGTCTATGGTCCCATCCCATCCTTACTGAGGAGGCAGGCAGGCAGGCAGGGAATATTGAGGGAGACATGAAAGAAAAGGGACAATGTTCTACCTAGCATAACTTTGCCTTTGACGTGCAGAATCTCCTCAAGCTGGGGAGAGGCTTTGGGAGTGGTTCTTCACCACAAACCATCTGTAAGCAGCTGTTCTGTGCCTAAAGCAGGCGGTTGTTCCTCCAGCTCCTGTTGTAACTTGTGTGAGCTGTCCTGCAGAGCTCATTAAGGCACCTGGTTGCGGTGGTAAAGAAATTTCCATCATTTATTGGAAGCCATAACTGTAAACCTGAAATTAAGGGCTTGGAGGGATTATAGAAAATCTTCCAGCTGCTTGAAAAAATCTATTAGCCTATTAGGAAGGGCTGCAAAGATTGCTATTTCAGCTAGTTTTCCTGTATAACTCATAAACATTGCCTGTCAAATCCCAAACTCTTCACCCAGACAAACTCCTGCTGAGCAAATGGAATTTTGCCCGAGGAAGGACTGAATAAGGTCTTCTGCAGTTAACCCTGTGAGCCTGGCACTGAAGGACTCGTCATCATGATAGGGCTACCTATTCTCATTGAATCTGCCAAAGTGGAAAGAGCCACAGAGGTTATACATTTTTATAGGTTGGTCCACAAGCATTTGTTTAGCCTGGGAATTCACTGGTCACCAAATATTTACAACATATATAATACACTGGTCAAATTTGTGTTTGCCCTCTGGACACCTATAATTTGTGCATCGTTATTTTCCATCATTTGTGTGCTAGGTAAGGATACAAATACAAATGTTTTTTTTGGTAGCTGTCAACCTTTTTTCAATCTGTGGTTCTCCTAAAAACAGAACACTATTGACAATAACTTTGCTTTCCTTAACTGCCTTTTATGGATCCCTTAGAGGCATTCCGTAAGAGTTTCTGGATCAGAAAGCTGAAAAACATTGCTAACTTAAATTATTTCCTTTTAAGTGCTGAATCTGTTGACACATGTAGTCCACAGGCTAAGTCATTTTTTAAAATTTGACAACCAAAGGCAGGATTCTGATGTTCTTACTTGCCCTCTGACAGGAAGCTTTTCTGTGGGTCTACTCCTGCAATGAAGTACTACAAGACAAATAAGAGTATTATCATGCAACTTCAAATTATTGGTCTTCCTTATCAACACTGTGTGCACAAGACAAGTATCAGCTGTATTGTCTTGGAGCAGTGCAGGACCTTGAAAGTGTCCTGACCCGGATTTTACTGGTACTGGGTAAATTCCCATTATTATTCCTCACAAATGAATTACACAGATTGTGTTTACCCTCTGTTGGAGGCACAGCACTCTGTGTTATTGTTATGTCTAATGCCACCATTTGCTCAGGGCAGAACCAGACAAAAATAAATTGGCTGAGATTAACCTAACACACTTCAACTTCACAGGCCCACGTGAGTGCCATAGGTAGTAAATGATGAAATAAAGTATATCTAAGAGTTTTGGATGTGGAAAATTCAGCTTAAGTGCTCTGAGAGAACTCAGTTCCCATTTCACCCATATAAGAAGTGTCCTGGTCAGATTCCAATTCAGTTCACTGCATGAAGTCCAATTCTTCCTTAAGACATGAATGAGCAGATACAACTTGGATGATCTAATATCATTGCAATGGGCATAATGTAAAATCCTGAACAGAGTGACCTCTCTGATACCTGAAACCATGCATTGAATCATGACCATGCGATCTACTTACCTTTTCTGTGCATTTTGAAGGAGTCAGGCTGATTTCTGCACTGATCTAATGCCACTGAGGACAGCAGTAATGCTGCTAGGTGTCAGTTAAAACATAGTCACACGATTCTCTTTCAGTGGCACTTAAAAAAAAGTGTGAATATTTAAAAATAGAAGGCCTAAAATTATACTTAGCAACCCAAATGAGTGGCTTGATTTTCAAATGAATTGGACATTTGAAAGTTCTCATTCAGCTGTTGCTATTAAGCATCCTAGAAATCAAGCTGCCAATTTGTATACAACTACACATACAATATCCAGATGAACATGTGTATATGCATATACCCATCATTCTCTGTTCTTCCTGTCTTTACTCAGCAAAAATGATGTGTCAGAGAAAATGCAAGAGAAAGCATGAACTCAATAAATGGCAGGATGGGAAGGATCAGAATTTATAGTTCCACATAACATAGATGACAGTCTGGATCCCTGGATACCCCATACTTTGTCAGGCTCATGGACAGTAAAGAACTAAGTGTATTCTAGTGCAAGCAAATTCCCTTTTGCTCATTCCCGTGGATCTTGCATATATTGCCTGTTCTCTCTCTTCGCAATGTACACGACAAGGAGTTCGCAAAATTTCTCTAGAAGTTGATTTTATAACAGGACCTTCTTACATACATAGAGCATACACAAGAGATAACCAGAGTAGGATTCATGCCCCTATTTTTAAATGTCATTGGTGCAGGCATCTACCTGTGAGCTAGGTGTCTATGTACCCATGTCAGTCAATGAAGTCCTGGTCAATTCAGTCAGTAGACTGTAGCAACCAATCAGGCTGACCAAAGACAGGTGTGTGCTTTAGGATCAGATGAATCAATTACTGGTCTCCATTGACTAGGCAGATACACACAACATGGATATCTAAAATGAAACAAGACATGCATCACCTCCAAGGTTTCCCTACTTGAGCTTAATCCCATCTTCATTCAGTTGCCAGAAATCTTTGTGAAAAGTCAGCCATGTTCTTCTTCTTCTTGAAATCTTGTTTTCTCTTGACTTTTGTGGCTCTTTCCTCTCCTATTTCTCTTTGTGAGTCTCTGACATTCTTGCAGTCTGATCCCCTTGCCTGACCTTGCACATTACTCACAGGGCACTGTCACAGGTCCCATTCTGTTCTCCTTTACTACTGTATTTCTCAGTTGTCTTGCTTGCAAATGCAAGCCTAAGAATTATCTGGGCTGTAGACAAATCATAATTTTACCCCTTTAGCCTAGAACTGTCTAATTCTAGCCAAACCAAAAGTTCAGCGAGTTTTTTCCCAGTGAAAATCATCTTCAGTTCAAGCTGTCTCTGGGCCCTCACATTCAAGTCCTGATAAATGTCAGGGATATTCTTTTCAACAGCATGTAGTATAACTGGGCCCTGACCCATGATACGCATACCTATATAAATAACAGCACTTTTCACTACATACAGCAGCAAGCAGTGAGAACTTAGTGCTGATCCCCCTCTTTTTCAATCTGAAGGATAAGCCCATAAAAATAACAGAAGGCCAAATTTTCTTATTATGTCTTTGCCAGGAATGAACTTTGTAGGGAGAAATGTTACATTTCCAAATTATTACTGGCTACTCCATGGAAAAATTAGGCAGCCTGCAGAAAGATGCAGAGCATGTAAAAAGCTCTGCTGCACACACCAGTCTGCTTTTTCTAAAACAACAGGTTTTGGATATAGATGACAGAATTTACCCTCATTTTAATGTGGTATGCCTCTGGTTTTCTTGTCTCAACAAGTACTTGGAAGATATCGTTTTTCACATTCTTTCTTGGGGGCTTTAGAAAAAATTAATTAATCCCCCACCAGATCCGTTCTCGTCTCACTCTGAGCTCTTCCTCTTGTGTCCAGCATGTTTTGAAGGATGCTTTAACAACAAAACCAGAGTGTTTTACATCTACAGCTGAGGGGGAAAAAAGGTGTTAAAATACTTCATTTGGTATGTCCTGTGTCCCTAGCTCTTAATTCTGCTTTCTCTTTAATATTCTCCTTCTAAAGCCTATTCTCATCAATAATGCTGCTGTGAAATGACTATGAGCCAAAACTGGGAAACAGTACATATTTCTCCAAGTCTTTTCCATTTCCTGGCTGCCATTACAGTAATATTCCTGGTATAAATGCTCAGAACAATGGTGGATGGGGAGGGGAAATGATAGGGTATGTTAGCCTCCTGTTAAAAGTACTCATGCTAATACAGTAGCAGTAAGAGCGGCTGTTTCAGGTCATTATACCGGAGGACATACTGGCAAAACCATGTGGTCTTTCTTCCGTGGTGTTATGTAATGCTTTAAATGTGTATTTTCCATAAGTCTTGCTGCAAGGGTCAAGTTTCTGTACTATTCTTTATAAAATGCCTCTCCAAACAATATCACTCCTCATTTGAAATTTTACTGGAATCCTGTTAGCTTGATGATTAATGTGAGCTCTCCCAAACACTCTTACAAATGCACCAGATTAAAACGTGTGACATGGTAACTTCACTGTGCAACCCACAGATTCTGCAAGGCTTCCCTCTGCTACCATTAGGACTTTGCATCTTTATTACCTAATATTTCTCAGCCACTTCATTGTCCTTGATGAAAAATGAAAAGCAAAGAATTATTGTCCAAGGTGCTTTCCAATGAAGGTAGTTGGAAGAAGGTTTTATTCTATTATCTCTCTGCTAATGCAATCCCACGTTTTCCATATACCTTGATTACTCATTTGATATATACACGGCCCTAATCATTGCTTTCATAGTTTACTTCATATCTGTATTACAAGCAAAGTAAATTATTTTTGTAGGAATATTGTAAACATACTTATTTTCACTCATGCCTATTTTCACTTCTACCTATTTTCACTTCAGAAATGTTGAATGACAAGACTGAGTAGTAAATGTGTCTATTTTAAATATCAGAGAAGGTTAATATGTGTAAATCAATTTCTTGGTGCTGGGGACAATGTTTTCCTACAAAAATATCAGTAAATTTAAAAGGAGGGGCAAAATTAATTTCTGATTTTGCTACTTCTGAGGAAAGCAACTTAAAACAGACTCAATAGCAGTGAAATTCAATGAACACGGAAGTGGAAGGCCTTCAGTGATATGCAGTGATTAGCCAATGCTGTGGATCAAACCATGTCCTTGCTCCAGTCTTGACCACCAGGAAAGGACAAATGCTGGCAACAGTGCCTAGCAATACAATCAGGCCATCTGCTTGCGCACGTCAGGTGCAGGAGGACTGCTGCAAGGCATCTCATTTGCTAGGCAGTGAGGTAACATATGGTGCCCTCACATCAACACCTGTCCAATATAGACCTGCAGCCACACCTCCTGCACCACCGGGTGCATTTCCTACCCTTTGTTCAGAAGGTGCCGGTGTAGGCATGGGTTTGAGATATGCTAAAGCAGGTGCTTCTCAGGGTTCGCTCCTCCCTGCATCAGTGCATGCTTTGCAAGGCCAAGCATCACTCCGTGAGGTAGCACACAGCTGGGCACCCTCTCCCAGTCCTTAACCAGAGGTGTTAGGAAATACTACAGGTGTAGTGGGATCAGTTGCATGCTATGTTGGGATTATCCAGTAGTCTCTGCTCTTGGTCATTTAGAAATACCATGAGCTGAGCTGCAAAGAAAATGGCTAACAGCAATGGGTGGGGACAGCACTTTTTTGGACTCTCCAGATCTCCTGCTTCAGCCACTGGCCCCTTCATACCAGGGGGAAACACAGGAGTGTCATCAGAGTACAAGGAGAGAGAAGTGGCACAGAGATTAACCTGCAGAAAAATCTGTAAGTGAGGAGAGTGGAAGATCAACTGAAAGTAAATATTGACTTAGTGCCTATATAAACATACACCTCTCCCTTCTTTTCAAAACCCTAGGGGAGAGACAAGTAAGTTTGAAACAAATCTCCCCGGCAGTACGGCTGAGGCCGCTGCCCTGGTGTCATTCAAACCCCGTCATTGTTAATCATTAGCAGAGATGAAAAGGTTAGCAGGGGAGAGACAGAGAAACACAGCTCAACCCATAAATAGCACCTGCTTCCAAGAACCACCTAATGACTACATCTTAGAAATCAGGGAGAGGCTGTCCAAATCCATTAAGGCACTTAGCATACATATGTATAACAGACCTGTCATTTTGGGTTAGGGAGAAAAGAGAACAAGTCTCCCAACACACTGGGAAAATATATAAAATTACAGATAGTTTCAGTCAGACTGTGCAGTTAATGGCCTGTCAGTTTCTCCATTTAACCCCCATCTTCAAGCTGTTATTATTATTCAACTGATAAATTTGCTCTGGGTTAAGTCTTAACACAGAATATTTTGGAAAAGAGCAAGCAAGCAATCTTTCTTTCATTATTCCTTTCTTCACAAGCATTTGAAAACAATTTTGAAGCCATTTTAAATTTCAGTAGTGCAAGGGACTACCTATTGTACAGTAATAGAGTAAGGATTAACAAAATTAGGATGTGGGCAGCAATATGAAGACCTAAAGAAATGAAGCAGTATGAAATGCAAGTATACATTTAGACTGAAGACTGAAGTTTAACAGCCAGAATAAATTTCTGTGTATTGACAAGGGTAATGGTGAAGACAATAAAAAAGCGAGCATAGATTAAAAATATCATGCATAAACAGGGAAGTGGGGTTTGATTTTTTTCCCGCTTTTTAACACATAAAATAAAATCACTTTGGTGTAGGTCTTCAGAAAGTGCTGGGGTTTCTTCAGGAATTAATTTGACCATTACGCTGCTAAGCTTGCTCAGATAAACTGAGCACCTGTAGGCCTATCCTGGGTATTTGGGAAGTAATGGAAACTTGAAAAGAGGTCAGTGATTTTTGCTGCACAACTCTGAAACAACTTACAAGTACTTTTTTCAGACTGGTGTGCTAGGAATGGGGGATATCACTTCCTGAATGTGATAAAAAATGGGCAGTAACCTCTTTGTGTGTGCTACTGAAAATGTGCTCCTTAACTCACAAAATTACTATGGGTAATTTACCATACTACAGGTTTCACTCTCACCTAGGTCAGTAGTGACCAAAGGTTGCTAATACATGGTCACCAGTTAGCAGCCAATATAATACACACTACCAGGCTCAGAAAGCTGACCAAAACAAAATTGCTGTGATAATGAATTTTCCTTGAAGAACTGCTGGTACATGTCTATGCTTTTTGAGTGTTATGCCTGCAGGACCTCTGACTCCTCTGGGCAGAAACTAGGAATACTTGATCCTAAATGCATTCCCTTGTGGATCCAGACTTTACACCCAAGGCTCTCACCTCGCTTGGTTCCACAAACCCATTTTAAAGGATTGTTTAGGTCGATGGGGATTGTACTTTGGCATGCACACACACACATGGGTTCTGCATGGCTCTCCCCCAGGGGCTGCAGGTCAATGCTGCTCATGGTGCTGTTTCCAAGAGCAACACAAAACCACAGATACCTCACAAAAGATCCTACAAAGGGGTATCATCTGTCAAAAAGCAGTGACAGATAAACGGTGCTTCTATTCCTATCACCAGTCGTCAGAAAACAGAGGTGAAACATACTACATGACAGCTTTGCCAGTGCTGCTCAAGTTGAAAAAAAAAGTAACTGGACTTTTTACATAAGGACACAAAAAGCTCTTAGTTTAAGGAATGCATGGTATAACGCAAGGTTCTGAGAACATTTTTCTCTACATAATGCTTGGTAGGAAAGACTCAGATTTGGAAAAGTGTGCATAATGGAAATTTAATGTTGTGCTTGAATGTAAACTCTTACAGCTATTAGTAGAAAACCACTACTGCTAACCGTTCCCTATGGTATACTTTCAGTTTACTTTTTAGGGTTTGTTGGGGTTCCGCTGCTTTCTGTGTTGTTACTCACTTTTCAAAAGCTACCTATTCTCTCCAGCATCATTTTTTTCAGTCTTCCACTATGTTTCTTCAACAAACTCCCTGGCCAGCCTAGGGTTTGGATCCTTTCATTCTCTCATTTACTGAGTCTCTCCTTCCCCCTGCATTGTCTCTTTTCTGCTCTCTTTTCCATCCCTTTTCCTTCCAGCTAACACAATAACACTGGTCCACAAGCAATCCATAGTTCCTATCCAGTGGATATCCTCTCACTTCCTTCTGTTGTTCCTCAATCAGGACAGAGTCACTTGTTAGTTAAATTTACTTTCTTAGTGTTCCATCAAAATTACTGGAATTTTTGCCCTTACATGGAGCTACGACTGGGCCATCCCTAAGGTACCCTGACAGTAGCTGCCCACTGAGTCTCTGAATGGAATGTTAAGCTTTTTTCATTCCTGGATTATTTTCTTTCCATTGATTTGAAACCATTGGTGATCCACAAAAGTGGGCCAGCAGGGTGAAGGTGACTGCAGTTCCTCAGGGACAGCAATCATTTGTACGGTAGATTAAGTGCTGTACTTTAGCTGCAGCATGACGGAGAGGATCAAAGGTGCTGGCAGATAGCTCTGGAGTTTGACTTCCTGTGTTGTCAAAAGCTTTCTTAGAGACTTGCTATCAAATAATTCCACAAATATCAAGTGGCCAGTACTTATATTTGCTTATCTCTGTGCTCTGTGAGCTCTGTGAAAGCTGAGAGCTCTTTCCTGCAGAAAAAAAATTATCATTCTCCCCTCAACGTCCTGGTACTGAGATGTGTCAACAAATGAAACGGAAGTGAGATGGTCCAGAAAGTGGTCTGCATTAACTCCGCTGTTTTATGTTGCCAAAAGAAAAGTAGTTTACTCAGCACTTTTTTCCCATCTGCATCTTACAGCTCTCAAGCATCACTTCTCTGTGTGTCTGTCTGTGATATAAGAGTGATAAAAGGCAATGTCACCCAAATCTTCTTCCTTAATTTTTTTCCTGTGATATGCCATCCAGGAATCATACTGTGAGGGAAGTAAATGCAAGCAAGTGCATCAAATCAGAGGGCAGCTGTAGTATTAACTATCTCTTTTCCTCATGGAGTTCTTGGCTGGCTTGAGTTTGCTAGAAGCAGCTCTCAAAATGCAGCGGCAACCAAAGTTTATGATAGCAGATCATATTAATACTGTCTTTTTTCCTAAGGATAAGAATAACCCTTATTTCTGCCTAAGGTTGGCAGTGCTTCTAAACTATTCAGAATGTTTGCACTAAAATACTTACAGTAGGTAACAATTACAAGACAAAAGCCCATCATGCTATGACATATTATAACAGATTGTGATTTCATGTACATGGAATCAAATTCTTTAAATCTATAAAATCACAACAAGCACTCTTTTAACTGCTATCCTGGGTAAAATTACAGCACATAATTTTTCTTTCCAACTGTTAAGTTCAGCTCCCAGAACTCTCCATATCCAACAGTCTCTGTGGGGGAGCTCAGTATATAATTTAGCAATTCCACATTTTCAGTGAAGAAAAGAGTGAGAACTCTCTTGCACTGAAAAAACATAAATTATTTGTGATACATGTTTACTCACACTGAAGGACTTCACTCCCATAAGTTACATCAAAGCATCATCCACTGGGCACTTTATAACATGGTGCACTCTACCAGGAATTCAGCATTAGGCTGGAACAGCATCAGTAATAATAACAACTTCTTCACAGCGTACCCAGTCAGAATCATCACCACAGTGCTAGACTGACTGCATGTACTTATCAAGCAGCTGCCTCAAGCTTGACTCAAACAGGCCAGAACTGGTGCTGGCATGAAGAGAAGAAATGTCAGGGAGCTATCCAGGAAACCGAACTTGCCCTTTATCTAGGTTATGTGCCAATAGGGAGCATGCGTATATTAGGCTAGCTACTGCACATGAACACACCAATAGCAACAGTGGTAAGAAATGCCTCCTTCCATCTTTAAGCCAAAAAAACTGTGTCATTTCCTCTTGGACCAGAGCCTTGCTACCATGATTCATGCTCAGCTCTGCTTGGTTACTACAACCCACTGCACCTTGAGCTACACAGATGCAGGATAAAAAGCTAAAGAACCAGACACATTCATGAGAATCCTGACTGAGGAATGCCTTCGTCTACGAGACCAGAGTGAGACTCATCCAGGTACACCGAAAGTGTTATTTCAAATAAAGTCTTGGCAATAGCCCAGCCAATTTTTCTTGAGCAGATCATAATGGAAGCATGGAAAAAGTCAGGGGAAGGTCTTTTATGTCAGCGACCAACTCATTCACAGAATGGGTGAACATACTTCATATTACTCTCATGTTTACATCCATTGTCTAGATATTCCGGTGAGAATAATGCAGGCAGACGAAAGACAGAAATCTGTTCATCTCACACAAGGGAGTTTGCATTGCTTACATAACCTCTAGAGCTTAAGGTGCACTTTTTTCCATAAACAATAAATTCAGTTAAGAAATAGCATTTTGGATTCCGCTGTCTTTGACTCATCTAGTGGATCTGAGTCCAGTTGAGTCTCTCTCCAGACTGGGGAAATCTGAATTTTATCAGCTCCATGAATCACTACCAGCTTTCCTCACTTGACTCCAGAGTCACCCAATTTCAGTTCTTTGGACATGAATCAATTCAGCAACAATGTGAAATAAAGGGTGGAGGGTTTTTCTGATGCAGTGCCTGGCTGTGGAGCAGTGTTAGTCATCTAGAACATGACAAAAGACTTAACAAGAAAGCTGAAGTAATATCCAATTATTCAGAGGAGAACACTGAGTACAGCCTATTCCAAAACAAGCAATGTCTTCCCGGCAAAACTGATCACACTTCCTGTCATTTTCATGTAGTATCAATGATGTCCATAATTTTAATGAGATCAAATTATGAATCTAGTAATAAAAAGCATTCTTTACAGCATGGATTTCTAGGATGACTGTTACCATGCCTCATTTGGCGCAGATGTGTTTTACCTCTAACATTTTTTTTAAATCGGGAGCATACTCATCTCCAGCTATTGAGATCAGCCACTGGTACACAGTCAGTGGAGAGATGTAAGCAAACCTCTCTGCAGAAGTGCATGTGGCTTTTCACTGAGTATACAGAAGGTCTAGGTAGACGGCTCTTCTGACTTAGGCACAGAATAGAGGCAGGTAATTGTCATAGGTATGTGGGATTGCTCTAGATCCAATTTCTGAACTTGCTAATAAACATTTAAAAGTTTCTTTCATTTTGTTTAGTGCCATATCCTCTATGAGAACAGAATTTCATAGCAAGGTCCATTTATAATATGAGATGGAAATCTTGTTTGTATTTTCTGTCAGAGCATCTTTCAAAGATCTGGTGACCTGAGGAGAACCTCTGCATATCAGGCAGAGCCATCCAGTCAAGAACACATCTGAGGCACAGCCATGACCTTAATGGAAGTTTTCTGTCATTTCCAGGGAAGCCTAGAAAAATGCCCCACCACATTGGCTCGCAAAACTTATTATGGCTTGAAGCTGCAAAAACCAGGTATAAATGGAGAAATTTCCGTGGCACCTGCAGCAGTAGCTGATGATGTAAAGTGGATGTATTTGTATGTACACAAGAGATTCAATATTGTATCTTTTAAAGACATATTTACATTCTAATAGGATCTTGCCTAATGTTCCCATGCTAATATCATGCCATGCAGAACCATGCTGTTTGAATGCTGCTCATCAGTGTCAGCCAAACCAGTCATAAGCAGAATTTAGAATTGCCTTAAAAATCTATTTTGCTCTTACTAAGGTCATGCCTAATCAAATAGAATGAAAAAGTAATCCCCATCCAGTAGCAGTTCAGATTTATGTGAGGCTTAATAAAGGATAGCATTAAAATGAAGCAATTGGCTTTAATTGTTTCCAGTCATTCAGCATGGAAAGTCTTATCAAAACATCTGACAGTAACTACCTTGACTTAATTTATTTCCCAAAATTAAATATGATTCACACTACTGAAAAATCTGGTGATTTACAACCAAGGTTGATTTTGTACTAAATCAACTGTTATACACAGTTCTTTTAAAAAAAAAAAAAAAAAAAACCAGACAAGGAATT
>NW_008795885.1:3338247-3352847 GCF_000699145.1 Aptenodytes forsteri | reverse complement strand
AATTTTAAAAAAAAAAAAAAAAAAAAAAGCCAGTCAAGGAATCTGTATTTAATCTAGCTAAGTAGGTTCACATCAAATTAACAAGTTGTACTACTGGCAGACCTACGGTAAAATTTCCAGAAGTGTTCAGTCTAGATGTAGGTTCCCAAATATCTAGATATTTTAAAAAATGGGATGTAGGCTCCCAGCTCACTCCACTGATTGTCAACACCTAATTGTATGTACTTTCCTTCCCACACCACCCCCTGGCCCCAGATAAGTTTACAAAAGGATCAAGCACCTAATCTCAAGTCTCTAATCACCACTTACTAATTTTAAGCAAAACAGCGTGTATCTTTCAAAGTGCTTGCTACTACTTATGCAGAAAGATCTCTAAATATCAACAGATCTGTGTTGTAAAGTGCCTTTGGTGAGTCTTAAGGAAGAATCAGCTTCAGCTCAGGGCCAAGACCTAAGACAAGGTTTTTCATTCCTCTGACTTCACCATACCCATTTTCCTCCCTCATTCCTGTATCATCTGCAGCACTCTCACCCAATGTCCCATTTTCAAACAACTAATCCTGAAACAAACTTCAGGTCACAAGCTCCAGCACTGCTCTCTGACAGCCCACAGGCTGTACTTGTGGATCAAGGCCAACTGTATTGCTGTTGTAATAACCTTTATGAAGAAAATCAATCTTAATTAAACAGAGAAGCACCATGCCTCCTATAGCTTCAGCTCTTGCATTATTTCTTCTTGTCTGTCTCTTGGCTAACCTGAATCCTGGGCATCATTGTATTATCTCTGCTGCTCATATTGGCAATCAAGTAGGGGGAACATCAACCATAAAGAACAGAAGCAGTCAGGAGACCCTATGGTCATGGCAAATCCTGGTGGAACCTCTCTGTTGCTATGGTGAATCTCTCATATTTGAAGATGAGTGTGCTGTAGCGGCTATGAGCAAGCCATGCATAGTGGGTGTGAGATGACCATCCAGGCTACATACAATAAGCACTTTTGCTTGCGTACGTTGTGCAATGGTTACTATACAAGTTAGTTTATTAGCTGGTTAGTGTCCTGATACTGAGGTGTCCTTCAGCCTGAGTGGTTTTCATGCTGTAACTGTTGCTGACTAAAAAAAAAGCTCATTTTGACACTTTCTTGCCTCTCCAAGGAACTGTCCAGGCAGCAATATTAAAGCAAGGTATCCACTAGGACATCCTTAAAGAGTTTTTTGGGGCAATTGCTACTCCATTCTTCACCTTGGCAAACAAGCCTTTCCTGGGTACTCGGTTATCATCTGTCTGAACCGTATTCCAGGCTCAACGGCACCTTCATTGGTGTGTAACACCATGACTGAAACATAGGGTGTCCATCCTCTATGGCTTCAGCACTAGTCAGCTGGTACACAGGGCACACAGCATTGCTTTTTCTGCCTGATGAAGGCACCATCTGGACAAAGTCTAAATTCCTGCCCCTTGTAGCAGGCCGGGAAGCAGAGAGCTTTGTACATCTTTGATTGGGATTTATGTTACTGACAGTGGAAAAAAATCATATCAATCTAAATATAAAATTAATACTTAGAGACACTCTTAGGATAGGTAAGGAGAGGTAATCAGCTCTTAGCAGATTGTACAGCTGTACGCACAGCAGATTTTTCCGAGAGAGTGATCTCTAGAAGAGGAGACACCCCAGCAAAGTTCCTGAAGACTGTAAGTATTAAAGCTTCTTTACCTTTATTAGTATTCTCACTCCAAAATCCAACATTTAGAGAATGTTCAGATTTTTACATTTTGTGGAGAAGACATGTATCTCCCACAGACAGGCTTTAGTGTACTACTGAAAGCAAGCGTGTGCCCTAGGAATACCTTTGTTCTAAGTCCCTAGTGCCTAAGGTTTATTTTGCTTTTTCTCTGCAGCTGGAGAAAATAGGAGCTAAAGTTTTACATAAAATGAATATGAAAGAAGGTTTACAAATTACAGTATGTAACTACTATGTATCTGGAAGGAATGCTTATATTCCCTCCTCTTTTTTCTTTTCCCCTTCTCTTTGCTCAAAAAGCTCCTCAAAAGCAGAGATAGTCAATAGCATCCATAAAATGATGGGAGCAGGGGGGTGTTGAGAGAATAGATTGTGCAAATGTTTCAATTTAGTCAGCATTTCCTGGAGTTTTTTTATTACAATGAAAGCATAGAAAATGAAAAATTTTGCTCAGGTTTTGTGTGTTGCAAATTGGATTTGTTTTTTTGGCTTTTTGTATTTGAGTTTTAAAACAGAAACATTTCAGCAGAAAATATCTTGCCAACAGTAAAATCTTTCAGCTTAACTTTTTGTGGAAAGTCAATTTCTGAAAAAGAATTATGTTTTTTTGACTGGCCATTCTTAGCATTGATCTTTGCCTGCCAATGTGGAACATGTTGTCAGTGAATTATCACACAGAAGAAAATTACTTTCTTTCCTCACTGTTAGCAGTCACTAGGCCAGCTTGTCTCAAACAGTGTGAGGGACACCATTTATTTTAGGCCCAAATTGATTTAGTCCACAGCAAGGCTGGTGAATATACTGTTGACAATAGAAACACTGAAACTGAGCTAAAAAAAGTAATCTTACACATACAAGTCTACTGCTGCTTGAAATACGTCCTTTACTTTGAGGTTATGCCATGTGCAACACTGGAAATGTTGGACATTCAAGCCTGAGCAGGTTGAATGAACTGAGTTATGGTCATCCATTTAAAATCTGGTTTATGGCTCATAATGAAAAGGAATTACTGTAACACCGCTCATTTAGTTCCCATCAGTAAAACTGTCATTTTACCATTTCATGGCTCTGTCAGGTCATGTCACAGCCCTCTCACTTCAGGTCTTCCCAGTCAAATTAATATTTTACTGCAGCCCAGCCATTAGCAGTGTTATTGCCCCACCAATCTTATGCACCTAAGCACTAGGCAGCCAATATGTATAATTAAGTAATCAGATACAACTGGACTATTTGCCAACAGAAACAAGAACCGCATTTAAAGCCCTGAATTACTACAGGCTGAGTTAAGGGATCTGAAAAGAAATGTGCACTGTATGCTTATCACTTGTTTTCCCCACAAAAGCAGTTGTGTAAGGTCAGGGTAAAACCTTGGCTCTGCCTCCTCAACACACTGAGCAGTGCAGCTGAACAGGCACAGTTGGTGTTTTTCTGCTGATTTGTTGCAAAATTGGATCCTGCCGGATAGCAGCATGAAGGGATTTGACTCAGCTTCATAAAGCTCCTAAGGTGCTCTGGGGTGATGGGAATAATATGACACTGTTTACTTCAAACATACAAGATAGGTAAAAGAAAAACATGTATACCATAATAACATATATGTCGTCTTATTCTAAAGCATGCTACAGCCATGTAAATAGATTATTGAAAAAAAAAAAAAAAAAAAAAAAAAAAAAAAAACAAACAAGTGGCCATGCATTATTTAGGTAAGAGACAGTAAAGACCTAATCTTCACCAGTGACTGCCTATGATGGGTGATGGGCTCAGAACCAGACGTGCACACATCTGCCTTTACTGCCAGTAAAATGTGCCTGATTAGAAGTTGGCTGCTATCTTCAGCAGGGTATTTAGACGTACACTCTAGGCCTGGAAGAGTAGCTGTGGAAGATATTAACAAATGAGAAGCTGGTTGTAGTGGGGAGATTAATATATACATTTTAGGATGAGCTGAAGTTTCTGCTCTGTCTGAACAGAACTTGTAAGTTCTTCTGGGCCTCCTAATGCCTCTTTTAATGCTAGAGAAGGAAAACAGAAGTCATCTGTACTGGACAGCCAGCATGCTGCTATGAACACTTCATCCCAACAGGATTCACACCATAACACAGGAGGAGTTAGCCAAGAGAGGAGCCACTAAACTGCCTTTATCCAATTGCAGTGTTTCAAATATCATGGGCAACTCCTGCACAGAGGCTACAGACTCTCATCCCTCCTATAGACCAAAATACCAGCCACAAAGCGACCCTGTGCTTTAACACAGAGGGCTGGAAATGTCACCTCATCAGTCATTCCATATTCTGCCTACCCACAGCCCCAGCCCTCAGGCCTGGTGTGGGTGAAGCTGCTTTCCCCCTTACAAAGGAAGGTAGCTTCAACCCTTAGCCACAGATTGAATGGGACAAAAGAGACTCAGCAATGATCCTTCCCTCTTGGTGTTATTGAACCACCTTGGGCTTTGTGTGCTATTTGGACAAAAAAGCCTCACCCAGAGGTATATCTAACATGAGCAAATGTGCCTAAGCTTGAAATAAGGTAAAGTAGCCGCCTGGTGATAATCATTTAATTGGTTTGTTATTCTAAGCTTTGCTTTTGCTGACTTAGTGTGGCAGACAAAATAGTAAAAATGCATTTTTGACTTCTACTTGCCCTCTAATAATATGCAGCTTAATTAAACCATTCAGTTGTTAGCACCCTCTAATAAGACTTAAATTCAAGAGAAGAGGATATGACAGAGCTGGATGAAGAAGATACAACTGTGAAAGTTCATAGTACAGGAAGCCATGGAAAGTGAATGGATGCATTTCTGATGGCAGAAGTAGCCTAAACCTCTCTCAGGAAAACATAGTAATTCAGGCTTAATGCGTAACATTTATACTGGAAAGAAAAAATGCAATACATTAAATAAAAACAGGCAATGCGGCTTGACAAGAAGTAGTCTGAACTTTAAAGCATGTCCTCGAGATAAGCAAAGTGGTAGGAGTTAGTGGGCAGAAAGGGACTCACTGACTGCCTGGCCCCATCTCAGAAGACAGCTGAGGCTTGCTTTTTTTCTGGAGACACTGCAGCAGTTTGAATTCCTGACCCACTTGGATGGAACGATTTGCCAGGAAGACTCTGTCGCACAAGCCATCATCTGTATCCTGTGATTTAGCCAAACAAACCTTCTGTTTTGCCAGAAGCAAGACTCATCCAAGTTGTAGCAGGGGACTTAGCACAAGCAGTCTGGGGTGGTGCTCTGAGTCATCTGCAACATAGCCAGGACAGAGGGACTCTTCATCACCTTACCGCCTGCTTGAAACAGGACAAGGAACAAGCTTACTTAGTCCTGGCCACCATCCTAGGAGGCAAGGTGCTGCAGAGCCATAAAAGTCATACAAATCCAGAAAAACAGGACTAGGAGGCACCTCAAGAGATTATCTAATTCACATCCTACCCCTAGCACTGCACTGCTTGCTGCCACCAGAGTTCTGGCTGTGAGGAAGCATTCACAGAAGAGAAAAATGTGATCCCAAGTGCATACATACCCGCTCACAGCAATGGTGAAGGAATGGGAGACTGAATCTCATTTGCTACATATTTATTTTTGCCTTAGACTGTGTAGCTTTTGTAAGTCCAGTCTAAAAATAAAATCAGAATGTTGGCTGATATTACAAAGAACTTGATGAAAGGACTACAGAGCACTGCTGAAGAAAGAGTGATAAAATGATCCTTTTTTTCCCACTGAGATTTTCACTCTATTCTTAACTCTGTTTATTTTCCCTCTCTGAAATGTTTTAATTACTTGAGAAGCAGAGCACACTTTTGAAGGAGAAGCTGAAAAAATTCCATGTGTTTCCAAAAATTTCAAATTGTATTTCTGGTTTCTGGGCAGTCTGCCTTATATCTGGGTATGGAAGCAGCACAGCCTCAGGACAAAGATCCCTCAGAAAATTAATAGCTACGTTTGGTCTTGTTTGTTTCTTTCTTTTTTTCCTGTTTTCTCAAAAGTACTTGTTCCAAATGCAATGTTGTAAACTCTCAATAGTATTTTTATTCAATCTTGCAGTATTTTCACAAATGTCTTCAGTTTGAAAAACAAAAAGAATTGTTAGGAAGCAAAGACACAGTGTATCAGAGTATCAAAGCATGCAGATCACTAAAAAACCCAAAGAAACTAGAATCAGAATTACTGGTTTCCTGAGAGCTCTAAAGTGACTAAAGGAAGTTTTGTGCATTTGCATCATCTTTCTGGTGTTCAGTTGAAAGCTATGACTGTATTTGTATATTTGAAGAGGTTTCTTAATGCCTGCATCTGTAATAATGTGCTAGAGTAGCTGGGGGGGCTTTTCAAACATAGTTGTTTTATTTATGAATTAGACATCGGCTGTTTACTTTTGTTTTCTCTGGAAGCCTCTAAGTATGGATAAGACAGTGGCTCATGTCATACATCTTTTAGATGTTATCTTTTCCCTTGGCTGTACAGAACTGGGCTACTTGAAAACTTTTTCATTTGTGAAGAGTTTGCTGCTAGATCTCTTTCAGTTTTTCTCTAAAAATAGATCTCCCAGAGCTGAGTCATGGGTCGTGCTCTGATGTAAACAGGGACCAAAAAGCACAGACCAGCGCACAGCACTGCAACAGAAGAAACTGTTTCAGCAACACAGCTTGGAAAAAATGCTCACACTACAGCTTTCTTGAGTATCAAAACCTTCAGGATGACTCCTTTATGTGCCTTCCAGCACAACAGTCATAATACTGACACATTCAGTCACTCCTTGCAAGAGCTGTAAGGCTGACACCTTTATCAGCTCCAAGCTATTTTGCAGTAACAAGTCATGGATTTTCCTGCAGCCTAAGCCAAGGGGCATTGTTTTGAAACAAGTGGGAAACTATTAGTCTCTTCATCAATGACCTCAAGATGCCTCCAATGATCAATATCAGTCAAGAAAACTTTGTGGGAAGGTGTTTTTTTCATCTTAAGATGAAAGCCCTGACACAAGAAACATGGATGACTTACTGTTTTATAGCTGCCGCCCAACTCATCTCAGTTTGGAATCCAAAGCCAGTTGCATTAGTCATTGATTACGTCAGTCAGCCTTTTCTTTAAAAGGGCAACCTATCAGCTCTGTCTGAATGTATGACTATAGTGCAGAGGGGACCTGATCTGGACTCCCACGCATGACCTGGCCACCCACTGCCCATTCAGACACAGAGGCTGCCAACATGACAAGGCAGCCACGTGCTGTGGTATGGCTTGTAAGGCTGGTCCCCAGCACAGCCACGTCCTCATTTTAGAATAACATAGATTAATATAACCAATATAACTAGTTCTGTGGAGGCAGAGTGGTGAGAAAATCGTACTCTCTAAAGATTTGAATCTATGAACAATAGCTGAAAAACTTACATATGAAAAGCTCACCCTGGTCCTTCAGTGCCAAGATGAGCAAATGAGAGAAGTAACAATCCTCCAGAAGCAGTTTGTTACTGCTTTCCAAAGCTGGGCAACCCAAGTAAGTACATGCTCCTAGCTCGTCACTTTGTGGTTGGAAAGTCAACTGCTAGTACTACCAGTGGTGGAGGTCTACCAGGCGGTCAGTTGTGAGGTTTACTCAACAGCGGTGAGCATTAGTAACATGGTTGAGATTAAAATTGCCTCAAGAGAATGGGCTTTCTCAGCTGCTGTGGACCAGGTGCATCAGGGTGATCAAGAAGGCCAATGGCATCCTGGCTTGTATCAGTAATAGTGTGGCCAGCAGGAGTAGGGAAGTGATTGTCCCCCTGTACTCGGCACTGGTGAGACCTCATCTCGAATACTGTGTTCAGCTTTGGGCTCCTCACTGCAAGAAAGACATTGAGGTGCTGGAGCGTGTCCAGAGAAGGGCAACGAAGCTGGTGAGGGGTCTGGAGAACAAGTCTTACGAGGAGCGTCTGAGGGAACTGGGGTTGTTTAGCCTGGAGAAAAGGAGGCTGAGGGGAGACCTCATTGCTCTCTACACCTCCCTGCAAGGAGGTTGTAGCGAGGTGGGTGTTGGTCTCTTCTCCCAAGTAACTAGCGAAGGACGAGAGGAAATGGCCTCAAGTTGCACCAGGGGAGGTTTAGATTGGATATCAGGAAAAATTTCTTCACCAAAAGGGTGAAGAGCAAATGTGTGTCAAACTTCGCCATGGACCAAAGGGCAAGTTGAAGAATCAGCTATAGCTGTGCAGCTGTGCATGACAGCAGGAATTTTGACAAGCCTATGTTCTTTCAAAATAACTTTTGTCGCAGATCTACAACACACTAATTACTAGCATTCTCATGAGACACTTGACTCATTCCATCAAGGTACTTAATAACATTAAGCCCCTTTTGTTCAGCAGTGTCACCAAGGAAATGCAAATGCACTGGCTAAGTGGCACATTCTGTGTTCAGGTGTTAGCCATCCTAAATGTAATCTTGTCAAGAGAGGGATGACCTGAAATGATTAAACTTTTGGGTAAGACTGGTTAACTGGTTAATTTACATTCTGAACAGTTGTTTTCAAAATTATGTTCTACATTTTTGAAGGGACGCAGAAAATATGGCTCAATATACCAGGTATACTTTTTTCATCACCATGAACTATTTTTTGCTGAATTTACATCAAAGCGTGTGTCTGATGGTGTCTGATGAATCCTGAAAGCCAGCAATTGCAAATATACTATCAAAATATAGAAAATGGATTCATAGAGAGATTTGCATAAGGTTGTCTTGAAGTTATAAGAAGAAAAAATACCATACCAAACTTAACTTCTGCTGATTTGTGGTTATGAGTGCTTAGTCATGTATGCATGTATAGTTCTAACAACATGTGGCTATGAGTGCATAAAATGGCACTTGCATTGATATCACCAGTTAAGAAAATCAAGTCCACAATTAGGACAAAAATAGATTTTAATTACAAATGAAGGTTATATAAGTGTAAGTGCAGATGGAATAATTAGAACCTTTTTAGTGAAATCCTGAATCCTTATTCATGAAGCCATAGAGAGTTATAACAACATCTGGTTCAATAAGAGAATAGAATATTCTTTTCATTTATTAAGTACCTGCTAATGTGAAAAGGAAACATGGCTCGGAACTGAATCACATGTGAAGTGTAGTCATTGCAATGTTCATTTCTGAAAATTGTACTAGGATATTGCTTACTGATGCATGAATGTTTTAAAGTAAGGCACTGATAAGCAGTGCATAAAGTAGTAAATTAATTAATTTAGTCTCTTAAACTGTCTCATGTTGTGCAGGCGGTACTGTGACAAAAAAGTGACATCTTGCTGAAAAACAGCAGACAGCACAAAGATAAAGACACACCCCCCTTTACAAACACTGCACTAAAGAGTGTCCTTTGGAGCTGTTCACCTTTTTTTGCCGTCTTTGATATCATTGTAACAAGACATACTATAATTCCTTTTTAGCCTCTACTTATGACCACAGCAATCTGCCAACAAATTTTTGTAAAAAAGGACACATCACTTCAGCTCACAGTTACTGATGGTTTGATTACAAGGCAAAATCCTAATGTTACACAGTCCGTAACAAATAAATTTATGTGCTTTTGCTGTTAAAGGAAGAAATGTCCCTAATCAGAAAAATAGTATCACTTACGGTGTCATGGCACTGACCTCAGTTGGGAATACCCCCAGAATGACTGTGCCCCAGAAGTACTTGCTGGGTATCTCATAGAAAGAACAAGGAAATATAAATTGAAAAAAAAAAATTCTTTATATGTATTTTTCAATGGTAAAATTAATTTGACATGATTGTACTTCCTGTGTGAATGAAATATGCACAGGAGGTCTAGGAGGATAAGCTGTCTTTGGAGCTTAGTTTGGTCAAGAGAACTCAAAGAGTTTTCCATTATTCTTTCTAGTTGGTCCTTCTAAGTGGCTCCCTAAACACAGATAGAGAAGTTTCATTTTGAAATAATAAAAAAGAAGTGCTGTATCTCAGTTTTGACTTGTAAATTGAAGACTTGGATTCCCTGAGAAAACAAAATTCTATTCCACAGACTGATCTTTTTCAGGCTGTAAATACATTAACAGACAATTTCTAAACCTCATGTATACACTTCATTCATGCACCCTCCGTATCTACTTCCTTAAAAGATGCCTTATGAAAAAAATGTTACATTGACCCCAGCAACTGGAACCATAAGGAAAATATGAAGTATTGTGAGACTGATGTTAAAAATCAGAAGAGCTAGCAAGAAAAAACACTCTCTTTCTGGAATAATACTATTCCAAGCAGTGTTTTTTATAATCACTTTACCTTCTTTCCTTTCCTTTTTCAGTCTCACTTTTTTTACTTACAAAGTTACTTGAGAGCTATTATTTAATATCTAAATATATTTCTTTCTGCTTTTTTTCTGTAGCTGAGAGACCGCAAGGGTTTCTGCAGGTGAAAGTGATGCTGCCTAAATACAGCTGAAGATAATTAGTTTCACACTGCTTCATTCTAACTCAGCTTAGTTAAGGAGAGCAGATAGATCCTCCTAAATCTCCTGTGCTCCTGTACACAAATTCTGGGTTAAATTAAGGCAAAGCCATCATAAGACTTCTCAGCAGTATAGGTAAAAATGAATTTTGCCAACTGACTTTGGGGCGGAGCAGGGGTCTGTCCAGGACACAGGCTGGGAGTGGGAGAGCCAAGCATTGTCCGGTTGCCTTGGCTTGCCAAAGTGGGGCTAGTGGTCATCACAGGGGCCGCAGCATCACTCCTGCACATCAGCAGTGGGTGGCCAACCCTTCCAGAGCCCTGGCACTAAGAATGCAGCAGGGCCCTGGGCATTCAGCATCCCCGTGCAAATTATCTCCTTTTTTGCATATACCTATAGCTGGCTCTGAAACAGCACTTCCCATGTAAACACAGCATACCAATAGGCACAGCAGCTTGTTGGATTGATCTGGATAGATTTAAATCCAGAACCAGTTCTAAGTCACAGACAAAATTCATTCCAGATAAGATGGTCCCAGTGCCACTGTAAAAAGATGATGATGAAGTTGTGAATGGGAGAGATTTTGGGATACGCTTGTCAGACAGAAGAAGAGTTTTGTTTATTTTACTGTTCTGGGACATCGGGTATCATTTCCTTCTGAGCAGCCAGTTACCTGCATTTGGGGACCCATTTGGAAAGATCAAGCTAGAGAAAAGCATCCGCATTTTCTTCACACTGGAGCTCTATTAACTAAAAATGTTTCATGAGTTGCATGCTTCGACTGAAGAGATCAATCTCAGTAAAGGCATAGAAGCGGCATAACAGCAAGAAAGAGCGAACTGAGATATGATGAAATTAGTCTGATGCTTGGTAACCTTGTTTCAGTGAAGAAAAGGAGCCCCGAGTTTGAATCTGGGATTCTTTGTTCCCTTTATGGGCAGCAATTATTACATTTTATATAGGCGTAGGTTGACAGCGCACACACACACACACACACAAATCCAACCAAAAAAAAATAAAAGAAAGAACAGAAAGAAGCCTTAAAAGTTTTTGCAGAAATGACTGGGAAATTCTCCAAATTTCTATCTAACTGACTCTAACTGAAGTAGCTACATTCTCTGGCATACCTGTTCTGAATGGTTTTAGTTGACTTTAATGACTAACAATGTATTTATTTTTTGCATTACATAAGAACAGATTGTCAGTGAAAGGTCCGCTATTACCAATTTCCAGAGCAGAACAGCTCTTTAAGTGTATCTATTTTTTCTACCTTCTGCCAAGTAACAATAGCTGTTTTTATCATCCAGATGATCTAATGTATTTCATTAGATACCTGTTTGTACACCTCCAAAGTATTAAAAATATAAATGACCATAAAAGTCTCTGCCTCAGTCTCTCTCTCTCGCTTTTCCCTGAATGAGTAAGGACTAGCTTGATTATGTCACTCTATGCTTACTGTATTGTCTATGTTTGTCTGAGTTGAGGTTTTGAAAGTGAAAAATCATTTTAGGGGACAGTTAGATAAATACTTTTACATTTATTTCTATGAAAAAATCTGAGCCACTTTTGTTTCAGAAGTGAGTAATCTACTACACATTCAGCTGCTATGGAAGTTCTGCCTTCATCACTTTTAAGCCTACCCCTATTTTATTGATCAAGCATACTGCAGTTGTTGCAAAACGACTCTGTCAAGGGCTATTTCTGATTACTAATCCCATGAAACAACTGGAAACACTACCCTACACAACCATTATTTTCAAAAGGAAGTGAATAGAAAATAGCAAACAGAAAATAAAACACCAGCATAAATTAATCACAGTGATTTTTGCTGCAAAGAAGACAGGCTGCTGCATTTCATACTTGCTGGAGCTTTATCGAAGTCCATAACTTTATTACCAGATATAATGGCCAACCGTCTTCTCTCGTTCACTGGTTTTGCATTTGTTGCATTATGTTCACTGGAATATACTTCCAATATATCATGGTCTGGGATGACAGCCAGGGTCAATGAGAAGCTATAACCAGTTCCCTAGACATGATAAATATATCTTGTGATAACAGGAGCCAGATCTGCCACTGAATGAATAGAAGGTGGGCATTGCTTTCATTTTGTATTATTTTTGTTAAGTCATCAGAAGGTAGGTATGACTAATAATGTGAGAAATTATTGGTGCCAGAAATTCAAAAGCACTTTTGATGTTCCTGACACCACTGCCTTTGTTTGGACTGAATTGAATGGAGAGAATATATTTTATTCTTGCTAGAGCTACATATTATTTGTATTACTATTTTCTTACCTTGCCACAGTAGCTCTCCCAGCATATCTGTAGTGACCACAATCTCCACGATAGACAAGACTACATGACTAAGGACTCAGCATTCAAAGTTGAAAGAAAATAGCACAGTTTTGCATGTCTATTTATTCTTGCCCCTGCATGAGTGCAAAGACCTATGCTATTCTAGCACTTTCACTGTGTCCCACAGTCTGCTGGAAATGGAGAAGGACTGAAGTACAGGTTTGCCATATATAAGGGAGACCCAACTTACAAAGAATGAATACACATTCTTTTTTCTATAGAAAGACAAAAATAATCTAAAAGAGCTGTTTCTGTGTCTTTGTCTCATTTGAACCCTGGCTGCCAGGGACCCCAGATGTAAGCAGCTATGTGGTAGTGGCAGATGGCTTGTCTTAGCATCTTGTTAGCTTGCTTACAAAACTCAAGATGTCATTGTACCGCTTGTATCCATAGTGTTGTTTTAAGCGAAAAGGTGGATTCCTTTCATGACAATGGATTTCTAGTTCCTATAGGGAACTGATGCTGACTGCTTTTCCTAATAATCTGGAAAGAAAAATATTTGGGAGTGAAAATATTTCCCCAGTTGTTATCAGGGCTTTTGTTGTATCTAGGCCCACTTCTTGGAACTCACAGTTAGCTGAATTTACCAGAGGTACACAATGTTATTTTCCAGTTGAAAACAATCCCTCACAGATTCTTAAGATGGGTTTAGGTTTACAGAAAAATTTCTTATTTAGAAAAGTTTAAAAGGAAGGTGGAGCAACATTACTGAAGTAATAACCACAGTTCACTTCAAACAGCTTGTCCCAGCGCTATGCTAAAATACAGATTAGACTGCTTTGCTGATAAGCCTCTTATCTGTTGCTCAAAGGCTTTTATAACAAGCTGAATGGTAAGTAATATTTTAATTTATTGTGATCACTTATAGGGTCTTCAATCTTGATAACACTGATAATGAACACACTACACATCTCAATGTTTGATAAAGTTTTGACACCATTGTGCCATTCTTCTCTGGAAAGATTATCGCATTTTTGTTCAAAACACAAGGCTGCCAATTTGAGTTGATACAAGTTTAATTTTATAGATGCTATAAAAATCTAAAAATACCTCATGTTACTGATACTAAGAAGAACTCATTTTGGAGCTGTAGCAAGGCAATTTTCTGTTCATGCACTTCATTGATGGTGAATTCTCAGGAAAAAGGAAAGTGTCATTTCTACCTGAGGTTTCAAAAGGCTTCTGAAGTCCGCAAACTGCATTGAACCTTCCACAGTTCACATGGCAGGGATGATACAGAGATCTATGTGCTGTATTTCATCCCAAAGAATAACCGTGGAAGTTCTGAGTGTTGGCTTCGCAAACTAACACTGCAATATTCTTTCTTCCAGAACCATGAAAGGCTTTTCCATAATCATAGATAAGTGGAATAGAAAGAAAAAAAATGAAATAGCAATGCATTTAGAGAATGAATTGCTCTGGCTTCCTGTCACATGCCAAGATTTGCTCTTTGCTTTGATGTTACCATAGCACCCCTTTTATCCTCCTCTGACAGTAGTAGAATGATAAAACTTCTTGAAACTTTGTGGAAAATCCTTTTGCTGTGTGTGAAGTTACTGCTTGTTTCACCTATGGCTGGTTAAAGAGAGGTCTGTTATAAGAAAGCAACTGAAAGCAAATTGTTCTTATCTTTCATAGAACAACCTTAGATGTGTTTGCCTTCACTATCTTGTTTAAAAGTTTTAGTCTTTCCAGCAGAAGCAGTTTCAGCATCCAGATCTTCTAAGCCATGCTTTCTCTTCTTTTTCTTTTCCCTTCGTGCTTATGCCACTGCTACAGCTTTCTGTCTCAGAGCTATCAGATTTTCAGCACGAAGAGTTACATTGGAGCGGTTCATCTTGAGGGCGCTCACAAGGCATGAGCGGGACAACCAGGGGATCCGGCCCAGCCAGCATGGATTCATGAGAGGCAGGTCCTGCTTGACCAACCTGATCTCCTTCTATGACCAGGTGACCCGCCTAGTGGAGGAGGGAAAGGCTGTGGATGTGGTCTACCTGGACTTCAGCAAGGCCTTTGACACCGTCTCCCACAGCATTCTCCTAGAGAAGCTGGCGGCTCACGGCTTAGACAGGTGT
>NW_008795885.1:3279836-3337471 GCF_000699145.1 Aptenodytes forsteri | reverse complement strand
TGGTGGTTAAACATTGGACCAGGCTGCCCAGGGAAGTGGTGGAGTCCCCATCCCTGGACGTATAAAGACGTGTAGATGAGGCACTTAGGGACATGGTTTAGTGGGCATGGTGGTGTTGGGTTGACGGTTGGACTCAATGATCTTAGAGGTCTTTTCCAACCTCAATGATTCTATGATTCTATGATTCTATGATTCCCCTCTAGCTGACACAAAACTATAAGTTTATCTACACTCAACGTCTGCAACCTCTCATCATCCTGTCACCACTGGTGCCCTAAATGATGGCAGTCACATAAATATAACTACTTCTAAACTGTAATGGCACAGTTTATGCCAGAAGTCCTCAGAAATACAATGTGAATGCAAATGAAAGAGGATAGTCCTCAATGCAAGTGTTGCCTACATTGATGGTGAAGCTCTGGTCATGAGATAAAACCACTGTCTCCTGAAATTCTGATGTTGCTTCCAAGACATGCCCAAGAACCCATCTAGTCTAAGTATTTCAGCTAAGTGCTTGTGTTAGAAAAAAACAAGCTAATTCATATTTCTTGTCAGGTGAGTAAGTGAACTTTGGCACTTTTTCAAGCCATTTAGCTGGAGTTCCTTGGAAACTAAGAGCATTCTTAAACCAAAGCTTTTTTTTTTTTTGCATTTTTTTTTTTTTTTAATTAAAAACGTTGCCACAGAGCAAAGAAACAAACAAAAAAGGGCAGTTTAGAACATTTTTAATAACCCTCATAGCCAAAAATGATGTGCCTTTCCCCCACTGGATAAGCAGGAAACCCATGAGAATTTGTCTGAAGATGATGGGGAAAGAAGCTGAAAACAGAACTGGGAGCTTAAGTGTATCACTGCTGTAATATCACTGGCACTGCTTCAGCACTATAGTCAAGGAAAAGCCTGAATTCAACAGAAGGAAAATTAATGCGCTCCAATACAAGCTTTGTGGAACTATCTTAACAGTTCTGTAATTTGTGAGCTGAAAAAAACAGTAACAACCTAACTAAGAAAGCATCAAATGCAGGTTGCTCTGAAGACATTAGAAGATACAAATATAAGCAGGAATGGATTGAATTGGGTTTTGCTTAAGGAATTAATAGATAGTTAGAGCAGGTACAAAAGGGAGGTTTTATTGATCAGAAAGAATGCAGCTCTGTGCAGCAAGAACTGAGAAATTAAGTACGAGTTTTAAAGGGACAAGTTGATGGTCTTGAGCACAGCTTTCAGGCCAGACCTCCTCACTCAAGGAAATTGGTTGGCAAAATCAAAAGAATGCTGGATACATTTGTAAGACAACTAATCCTTGGAGAAATGAGGCTTGATAAACAGAAACTAAAATAGAAGATTTAATGAAAATGCCAGCAAAATAACTCTTCCGGCAGCTATGAGACAGATACTCATGAAAGCTGTAATGAGTTTGATGAGTAACTTGCTTTTAATCAGCCAGCTTTTGCATGATGACTTTTTAAAATATGCAATTTGGTAATAACACAAGCAAAATTTTTTAAGTAGCAGCTGGAGAATATGGCAGGAAACCTGAGGTAACAGAGACTTCAAAAATACTACTTGTTTGCATATTAGTCAGTTACTAGGTGGTTTGGTTTATCCATATCTTGATTACATATTAACTGATGTGTTAAATGCCATATTTGTTCAGATCACCAAAAGAAGCTGATTAGCATTGTGCCAATAATTTAGCACTTTTAACAGAAAGCCTAAGAGTCTGCTAGGATGCAGTTCCTCCTGGGTCTAGAGGCACACTACTCATGACACCAAATGCCTTCACAATCTGTTCTTCCTTTGCTGTTAGAGATATCAGGCTCAAAATGAATGTTCTTATGCAGTCACTCAAATTTAGGCATTTCCAAACAATGCCTCATCAGTGAATAAGATATCTCAGTCCAGAAGTGTCCATTTTTGTCTGTTCAGATTGAATTTCTGGGGAGCTGTGGTTAGAAACCACAACAGGGCAGCTCTCCTCTGTGTTGCTGTCTCCATCTAAGGTAATCATGTTTGGGTACTGGTCTGTGCAGAAGTGTGTTCTCAGGCATCCTTGCAGGTGGGATCTCAGGAGGCTTAGGCAGACTGGTTCATTCAAAAATCCAAAACAGTTGTAGGTACAAGCTGGGCACCAAGTTCCTCTGCCCTGACAAATCTGAGGTTCCTGTGGACCTGTAGAGAGGCAAACTGTTAGGAGGCAGAGAACTCCAAGGTGACAGACGACAGTAGCTACAGCAGTTAGAGACCAACGGAGGAGGGCTTATAGAAGTACAGTTTTGGACTTGAGTGCCTACATTTTTCCCTAGCTGCCCTATAGTCACCTTATCTTTTGCAGGATTTTTGCCCTACAGTCACCTTATCTTTTGCAGGATTTTTGGACTGAAGAATCATTATTAAAGATTCATTACAAGTTCTGACGAAAAAAATTAACTGAATAGTCTTGTTACTCTTCCATCTGGCCTTCCCACCAAGAATATAAAGTACCTTTTCTGGTCCCAAGTCTTGGGACCCTAGCAGTTTTCAAGCTTCCTGAGTCTGAACAGATCCTGCCTGAACACTCTTGCCTCTCCTGTGAATGTCTCTTAATGATCTTCCAGGGTCTTCTGCTTCATTTTCTCCAGTCTTGGCTTCTAGACTAACTTTCTTACCCCCCTTACAGGTGATATCTAAACAAGTCCTGTTCTCTTAGACTGCACTCTGGAAATCCAGATTTGGAAACTTCTTCCTTTGTATTACAGCCAGCTCAAGGTTCTGTTGCCCTTCCATGGGAATGAGAGACCACCAGGGCTGAAAAGGCATGATGCTATCCCTGCTTAACCCTTAGATGAAACAAGTACTTTTCCTGATGGTCTCTCCTTCCTGTTCAAGAAGAAAGAGGTAGTGACAAAAAGAGTTTATTCTAGACAGTCTTAATATTTTAGAAGCAAGAGAATACTCACAAAATATAAAGTTATATACAAATCATCAGAGAAGTATGCAGATGTATATTAATCCCTCACCAGTTTGATAGCCAAATCATATTTTCCAACACAGCAGTTTATAATTTGTCTGGTCTCAGACCACATACCCAGCAATCTAATGCAGTCGTGTTGGCAGCTACATATTCTTTTGGTAGACTTCTTATATGGAAACTCCTTCTTTTATAATCAATCTCTCTTTAGTTTACCAGTAGCATCCCAGGGCTGACCTGCACCCCAAATCAAGACTGAACCATATTGCACTAGATAATGAAATAAAGCAGAGCAGCAGGCAGTCTTTGTCCAAAGGTGCTTGTCATGTATTTCAAGCAAGTCACAGGCAGGGAGAACTGGGAGGGAAGACACGAAAGCCGTGGGCAGGATTGTGCGGTTGCAGTGACTCAGCCTGTGTAATTAGGATTAGATGGTGGCTTTCATGTCATTACTCTATGTAAGGGGGAGTGTACAGGAGGAGCAATAAGGAAAGTTTGCTTCAAGAAGCTGTAGTCTTTCATGGGAATCTTTGTGCCCACAGGAATGAGTAATTCACTCATGCACTCTGCCCAGTTTATTCCTCAGGACAGAGCTTTCAGCACCCTTCCCACAGTACTGACTCAAAGCAAGAAGGGCTGGCACTCGCTTACTACAGAAATTGCTGGGCTGCATGAGGAGGAAGGAATTACCAGTCTAAATTCTGGCTCAAGTAGAAGTCTCTCTTTTATTTATACATACACTCGAATATTAGATTGCTTCAGGAAATGAAAGAGTACAATGTGTGTTGGTATGCATGTGATAGAGGTGACAATTAACTGCAATATTTCAATGCAGTCAAGGGTAACTACAGGTGAAAAGAGTTTATCTGCTTCTCATTTCAGCAAGAACAAGTTTATCTAGTTCTCATATATGTCATACTATTAATTAATCCCTTTTTTATATATTTACTTCTTCAACACTAATATAATGGTAGCTAAATAATCTATTGCAATAGCAAAAGAAACTCACAAAGATAGCTGACAGTATAGTAAGATTTTTGACAAATGCAGTTTCAAGAGTTTAATGTAAAAGATTTACTGTTTTCAAATAGACACTGAAAAAAAACTATCATTTCGGTGATAATAGTTTTCTTAATATTTTCTTACTAATGAATACATCTTGAACAGAATTATCTCTGATATTTTAAAGGATTCAAGTTATTCCTTAACATCAGATCACTATGCACAGCTTTTTTTTAAATGCGAACTTTATATTTGATATAATCCCAACTAGCTTAGTGATAGGTCATAATAAATCCTGGCACATTAAATCCTGAAACACAGCTGGTTAAATATAATATTTGCTGCAAAGGAGAGGTCTTCTATTCATTCATTAAAAAGACTCCAAATCCAGGATTATGTTCAGAAAACAAAAATAAGCCATACCCAAGGAAATATAATGGCTTGGATTGGGGAATTGGGTAACCAGTAGCAACTGTTTTTTCTTTTCTTTCAGTGGTGATGTAGCAATATTTGTTCCTTGAAATGACTGCTTGCAAAGGAATCAAAGAATACAAGTATTGCAAAAGAAACCAAACACAGTAGAATAAAATCATACACTAGTAATTAGATGATAAACCATTAAGAAATCCAAAAACATCAAGTGCGTTTCCCTACAAACCATTCCTACTGCAGTAGCATAAACATCCCCAGTTCAACAATAAAAGATTTCTTTATGACACAACAGTTGAATTTACAGTGATCTCAGTTCTCAAGCCATGATCTTAAAATGCGGCTTTAAATGTGACAGAAGACGACTAATAAATACAACTTTACATTGTTTTATGACTGGCATTGTAATGTTTGAGGCAGTGAAAGATACTCCAGTATTGTAATTCACAACTTTACCCTTGATATCTGGCAGCCTTTTAGCCTCTACTGAAGGAAAATCGCTGGAGACAAAACATCAACTTGCTTACCTTCTTTACAAATAGGGCACTACCACAGCAAATTGTATTTTCCTTTAAAGCATAATAGCAATGTTCATTTTTGCTTCCTCTCACCTAGGTCAAGAGAACTATTTGTTTATATATTTTGATAAAATCTCGATTTTATCAGAACAAGAACTACTATTAAATGTCATACTGAAATGACCATTGAAATGAGAAGTGTTAGACAATATTTTTTGTTGTGAGATTCTTTGTGCTATGTTGATAGTTACTGAAATAATAGTAGTCATGATTCCTATCACTACATATAAATCAGTCTTTCTGGACCTTTCACAGTACCTAATAAAAGAATACAGCCCCAAATTTGTTGACATACACAATTTGTTGCCATGGAAAGGAAGAGGAATACAAGCTGGGGCAGAGGTAACATAAATGTACAGGTGACAGAGACAGGGAACTAGAAGGGGGAAACAGGGAGCTGCCTTTGGGTAGAGAGATGTTTGGGAGAACATGGGACAGGAGGTGAGAGATGGGAACAGAGCTACTTAGGGGACATGTGAATAGTCTGAAACTAAAAACTAGGTCTGCAAAACTAGGACTGCAAAATACAGGTGCCCATCTCCATAGGGTACAGAAGAACATGACTTTCTAATGGTTATCATATGCCAGGTTCTGGAGGGGACTGTATAACATGGAGTTTTGTACTCCATCCTATGCCTAGCCTATACTGTTTTCCTTGACTGCTCTTATCTCCTCTGCTCCCCAGCTCAGACCTCTTTTTCTCTTCTGGTCTATTATTCTTTCTGCCAATGTATTCCTTCTCCCTGCTTTTGATCACCTTGCCCTGGCCTTTATTCTCCCTTCCCCCCATTGCTCATTTCTTCTTCCTTTCCTCCCCTGCTTTCCTGGTGCCTGCTTCATGCCAGCGTCAGGCAGGGTGGCCTGTGTCCGCAGGCAGGGTGGTTGGCTGCTGGCCAGAGGGGCTCCTCGGCACACCGTCCAGGCAGACAACTGGAGCAGCCACGCTCCGCTTGCCGCACAGCAGCCCTGGCTGGACAGAGTATCTTCCATGCTGGAAAGTTGACAGCCAAACTCTGACAAGTGCCCCACTGCGCTCCTGAGAACTGACTTATATTTTACATTTACCGTTTCTCTAAAATACATTTTTGCAGTGATGGCAAAAGGCACATTTTGGTTGTAAGCATCCACCCTTCCTGCCAAATTTCACAGCCTTGCTTCAAAGCATGGGCGTGCAGAGCTTCCACTGAATGACTGTATTGCTTATATTAACATGGAGGGGAACTTGAGTATTTTTGCCTCATACAGTTCTCAGATACGGCTGAACTTTCCAAAATGTTTAAAACTGAATATAAAAAAAAGATTAAATGATACACTAATGAACACAGGGTTTTATAAGGCAATATGCCAGGCAAAAATAAAGATAGGCTTCAACAACTTACCCTGTTTAAAATACCATGATCCGATAGGAGCAAAGATACAGCTGAAGAGCTTAAATACAAAAGCTAAGAGGAAGTGTTTAGAAGAGATAAGCAAGTGTAGTGAAATAAAATTAAGAAATGGAAAATCTATAGCAGGAAAAAATCTTCCCAGCATTGAAATTTGATTAGCCATAGAATATTGTTCCTTTGGGAATGGTGTAAGCCCCATGACTCATCCCCTAGCCTATAAAAATAGGTTAGACAAAATATTAGAAACATATGTCCTGCTGAATAACCCTGCGCTCTCAGAAGGATGAACCAGATGACTGAATGTGACTTTTCCATCTGTAACGTCCATTAATCCAAGAGAATTTCTGTTTTACTCTGCTATGGAGTTTAACTCTGTGGCTGAACAAACCAGAAACCTCACTGAAAGGCCTGGTTCTGTCATCAGTACTCATGCCAATTAGCACCTTGCTCCACAGCAGCCCTCTCTCCTCTGACTTCCCCTTAAAACTGTATTCCAAGGGAAGAAGCTCATGGAAGAGAAGAAAATAAATGTGAAACTCCTTGTGTAGCAATCTATAAAATGTCTGAATTTCTTCCCTGGACAAAGGGGATAGAAATGCTAGAAAAGGGAAGGAAGGAGCAAGCACATGATCTGCTAGAAACCTGGTCTGAAAATCATGGCTAGTCACCGAGGTCAGCACCTCATCCTGCAGCACTGCGTCTCCTTCCCATGAGCAGCTCTGCTGGCTCAGAGGCCTTATCATGCTGCTTACTCACTAGCAAATGTACACCTCCACTCTCATCAGTGGAGGAATCTTTGTAAGATGCTTTAACGATGATTCAAGACGCAGAATTAATTTACAGTTTAAATGGCCACACAAAGTGCCGTCCTTAGAAGCACTCCAAATTGGCATGAGTAACCTGCCCTATGAGAAAGGTCAAATACAAAGTTGCTACAGAGAGCTCCCTGCAGCAGTAAAAGCAGATTGCTCAGTAAGAAAAAAGGCAAAAGTAAGGCAAAACAGAGGGTGATAAGAATTTTCATATTCAGTCATAAAAGTGCAAATGCTATACTTCCTACAAAGAAGGCCGCATGTCTCACTGCAATAGAATTGAAACGAGAATTTTCAAGGCAATAAACTGCATGAGGTTCAATAAAAGGAGTGCAAAAATTTGTGTCAGTTGGTGGGCAGGATGAGGCTTAACAAAAGGATCTGTTGCAAATGCTGCTTTTATTAAGCATTTGCAGAACTGGTTATTTAAAACAAATCATGCAGATGAATTCTAATACTTAACAGGAAAAAACAGATACTTCAGTTGCCTTCTAAAAGTGATCATTTTGGATTATCTGGTTTAAAATTTAGAATCAGCATTATGAGGACTGACGCTTGAAATTACCATTTTGAGGTTACTTTCAAATCACAGGGACTATGTGAAAATCTGGACCTTTGGTTTTCACCAAACCAGATATACATAAGCTTGTGATGAAAGCATCGTTTCTGGAACACCAGATTCTGTCTGGCCTGATACGCAACCTCTGTCATTCAGATTCAGCAGAGCCTAAGCAGTGTCTTGTGATTGGGAGCTATGACTGGCTGTTGGATGCTGAGCATGGATGTGCCTCCCCAAAATCTAAACTTTATTTGGTCCTTAAATGGCAGAAGCTGGATCTTCTTACAAATTGTAGACTCTCCAGTTCATACTCTTCTAAGTCTCGTTGATTTAATGGATACAGGTGTTTGCATTTGACAACATTCAGATATTGCTGATGACCAAAACTGCTGTTTCTCAAAAAATCTTTCCAATTCTATTGGCAATGCCCTGAGTAGAGGAAAATTTCCCTAGCAATAGAGTTGTATTGATCAGTACTAGCTAGCTGAGGATCTTCCTGAATCCATTCTTCTCCTTTTGTTCCCCTACAGTATAATATTGAATCAGATGCTAGTAACTGACATTTGCATACAATCCCATACATTTGCTTTTAATATTGCAAAAGTTGCCAACTAATTATACAGCTTGAGTTTCCACAGTTAATATAGAGTTGGAATTTGCATTTAAAGCAGGAATTCAGCCACTTCTGTTATGCATGAGGAAAGAAGCATGACTTTAATAATTATGACATTCATTCTCCATTTTATGAAATGTAACTAGTAAAGCAAAGAGCATAAAAGAAAGGTTGGGGGATTTTGTCCTTTCTTTTTTAAGGCTGATGAAAAGGAAGAAGTCGGCAGTGGCAAAACACAGACAGAGAGAAGTGGAGATGACCTGAGGACTGGCATGACAAAAATGAGAGGGTGCAGAGGCATATCCACTGTCTCTGAAGGGGTATCTGGCACAAACCGTTCCTGTGAGCAGTTTGGCCTGACTAACGTAACAAATGATGAGACCCAAGACTTAAATGCAGCTGAAGAGAATAACAGAGTTCAACAGAGGTTTGTCATCATGATGGCCAGAGAATGGGTAGGTAACCCAAGACTGAGAGGCACCTGCTAGAGAAGAAGAGCAGAAGAATCCCTGGCTTAGATGGATTACCTCTGGAAGAATGTAAGGACAGAAGAAAGCTACCAGAGGAAAGATATCACTGAGGAGGAGATTGGCTGCACTAAGGAAAACAGAAAATGAGAACTATGAAGCAGCTCTTCCCAAAAGAGGGTGGAGAAGAAGAAATTACGAAAATAGGCAAGGGCTGAAACAGAAGGTGGCATAAGGATGACAGACAGAAAATCACGAGAAAGGGGGCCATGTACAGAATGATATGCAAACAGAAGGAAGAACATGCAGGGGAGGAATTTCATACGAACAGCAGAAGAAGCAGGTTTACATGACTCCTTAGGAGAAATTGATGGGCTGTCCCCAGAGCAGATTCAGAGAATGGGAGAGTGGGCTGTCTGCCAGTATCAAAAATGTGGGCATGTTTCTGAAAGGGATCATCACAGGAGTGGAGGAGAAGGCAATGGGATGCATGACATTGCCAGACTCCTACTGGAATGACTCAAAGACACTTATACACAACTGGAGAGGACTGGGAAAGAGCTAGGGGGACTCAGTCTGCAGTGCAATTCTTCTAGTCCCAGGAGAAACAAAAAAGTGGACAAAATGTCAAAAAAAAGTACAAAAAAGTATTCAGAGAGAGGAAAAAAAACCACAAACCCCTAAGAATGAATGCTACTTCATGGAAGAAATCTTCTGACTTCCTTCTGTTTCTCCTGTACTCAGAGACACAGAACTTGAAAACCTTGTTCTAATAATAAATGAATAAATAAATAAAAGTCTCAAAGTGTGTAACTTACTGAAGGCATCCCTCTTGCTACCGGTGATCCTCAGGATTCCACCCACCAGCTAAACACCTGGGTTGAAACGGGAACAGCAAGCTAACACTAGCTATGGGGACTCCTCAGAAATAGCTTACTCCACTTAGGCAGTTCTCGCTGATGAACATTGCTATGAGTGCAAGTAAGATAAAGGTCTGTGAGTCTACATCTGTTTTCAGGCCTCTGTCTGAAGTTAACTCTCCCAAGCCTCAGTTTTAAGACAGTCATTCTTCTCAAGTATGATAAATTTTGGTATTTTTAAAAGTAAATAATCAAACAGCCATATTTAAAATATTTGTTTTGCCAAAAAAATAAGGAATCCATGTATGCTTCTGTGTTATGTTTTCCAGGTTCTTTCTCCATCTTTAGAAAACACAAGATCTGCTCTCAATTTCCAGAATAGATTGAGAAAATTAAGAACATGGGTCTGATTAATGTTTCTGATTAATTTCTAAATTGGCAAATGAGAAACTTCATCTTGTGATAAGTTTAATCACTTACCATTTTTAATCACTACTAAATGCCAGTACCAGGCACTGGCATTAAAATATCTACTCTAAACTTACCTTACCTGAGGGGAGTAGAAACTTTTTTTGGAAACTCGGAGTATTTTTATCTGATCCTACACAAAATATGTTAGATCTGGCAGCGAGAGAAAGGGATTGTTTTCAATGCAAATGATAAATGAAGAAAGACAACTCATTTATAAAAGAAATGTATTGTGTGTTTTTGAAATAGAAGTCATCTTCTCAAATAATCTAGCAATCAATACCTTCTGAACCTTTGTACTCTAAACTTACCTTACCTGAGGGGAGTAGAAACTTTTTTTGGAAACTCGGAGTATTTTTATCTGATCCTACACAAAATATGTTAGATCTGGCAGCGAGAGAAAGGGATTGTTTTCACAACAAATGATAAATGAAGAAAGACAACTCATTTATAAAAGAAATGTATTGTGTGTTTTTGAAGAAGTCATCTTCTCAAATAATCTAGCAATCACCTTCTGAAAAGAAATGTATTGTGTGTTTTTGAAATAGAAGTCATCTTCTCAAATAATCTAGCAATCAATACCTTCTGAACCTTTGAAAGCTCTTTGGGAAAATATCATCTCTGCAATAGACCACAAGTTGAAATCCTAATTATTTTAATGTATATATCTTCCAGCATTCACTTCTCCTGCTCCTGTTAGCATGGCCCACATTTTGGGAAGCCTAGGTTTTCATGCATAGATGAAAAGCTTTTGTCCAAAGGGTAAGTCATGATCCTCTATATCCCCCTAATTTTAAAAAGTAATGAGTATGGATAGCAAAACAAAAAACATAAAAGAATGATTCTTTTGACTATCTGACATATTCATAGGCCCTTAGTATTTACTCCACTCAGGCAGAAGAGGACTATTAACACTATTAATACTATTAACTTTCCTCTAAATAAGCCAGCAATTAACTGTAGGTGAAAACATTTCTCAGAATGACAAGATATGTTTTTGTGTTGTTAATATTTTATATGCAGAGAGAGAAACACACACACAGAGATTTCCATTCTGAAATGTTTAGCCTCAGAGACGGACATCTGCTACCATGATGGTTTAGATCTTACTAATTTAAAACAGAAGAGTGACTTACATCTACGTGTAAAAATCACTTCAGACGTTCCCTCTTCAGCTGTTCCAGCCCATCTGCAGTTGCTGGTTACCAACATCCAAGGAGATATCTTGCCAAAGTACAGAACCACTGGGAAAGAATTATAATATCCTACTAATCCAAATATGTACTTCTCCTTGGAGACTGCATTTTGAAATCATATTATTTGCTGCTTGTAAATGTCAGAAAATTTGACTTTCCTGGGGTAAAGAATTACAGGTTTGGAGAAGAATTCGTGGAGTGTAAACCAAGTCCAAATGATCATTTCAACATTCAATAAGAATAATAAATGCAATTTAAGTGGGAGATTAATTATTTAAGTGCTTCTCCTTTCAATCCTTTGTGACCTCCATGTACAGCAGTGCATATCAATAAATGTAAATATCATCTTTTCTGAGCTACATTTCATTATTTTACTTTAAAAAAAAAAATTATTTACAAAATAGAATATATTTACATGGAAGTTTTCGTTATTACATTCAGACTCTACAGCAATTCCTTTCTCATGACAAAGTACTGAAAAATCCTAGAATATTAGAAAAGGCTGCAATGTTGGGATATAGTCTCCCAACGCCAATAAAAGCAGCAGGTACTGGAGATCACTGAAGTCTGCTAGGAGTACCATTAGGAACTACAATGTGCAAAAGAGCGGAGTGCGTCACATACAGTCAAAATTTCTTCTCAGCATCACTATTTACCTATCACTACTGAAGGACGGTTACATTGCTAACAAATCCCATGTCACTAAACAAGATGAAACTATGCCGTCCTTTGCTTTGCTCTCAATAGAAGCTAGTGGAAAGGCAGCACTGTTGCCAATGGACTGGTAATTTCACTTGGTAGGAGTACTCACTCCCTTTTTCTTCCTCTGTTTCTCCCCTCCCCTTCCATCTTTCTCCCAGTGAGAAGACTAAAATGACCTTTACTGTAACATAAGGCTGTGTCATAACGTCCCACAGTAAATAGGGGATAAAGGAGATAATAGCCCCAGGACATGACAAACAGCCTCTCCTTTCTGATGCTTTTCTTTTGAAGAGTGAACATGGAGCTATGTGAACAAACTAGACTCCCAAATTCTTTGCATTCTAGAGGTTCGTCACAAGACATTCTGCAGCCTGTCCAATTTCTCCTTTCCAGCCATATATTTTCCACAGGGAAACCACACAACTTAATATGTAATAAGAAGTCTTGCAGACATACTGTATTGGCTTCCACTAGATTTTGCAGGGAAAATGCTGACCAAAGGAGCTAGTTGTCAGACCTGCCCCATTCCCGTCCAGACATACACGTGAGATCTTACTGAGACCCATCAGCATGGAGAATGGCACTGGAAAGAGGACAAAGGCACATAATAAATGGGTGCTGAACTAGTAACTTTTCTACAGTGCAGTATCAGCTTAAAATAGTAATTAGTCACTTCAAATAGGTGACCTCACTACTGGAGCAATGAAAGTGTATTTGCCTTATAGAAATATTCATGATGTCATTAGAGTGACTTAAGATCAGGCTGTATAAGCTGGGGACAGCATGAGCTAAATAGCATTCTATTGAGCTCTGATTTTGCCACCCATTCAATTGCAACAGCTGTAGAAAAACTACAGCCACAGTGGGCAAATATGCTGTTGGAGCTGCATAACTGTAACCTGCATCCCGGGAACAACTAGACTAAACCAGCGCAGTTATGTACAGAGAATTTTCATCATTAAAATAGAGGCAATTATAGAAAATACGAAGACAGGGTCATCTCAGATGCACAGTGAGGAGACGAGAGGCAAATGTCACAGCTTGCAGCAAAAGAAATTTTAACTGGATATAAGGACAAAGTGCTCACCATGGGAGTGGTTAAGCACCAGCATAGGTGCCCCAAGAAGATACATAATCTCCAGCCTTTGAAGTGTCTTGTCCTCAGCTGGGCCAGGCCCTGAGCCACCTGATCCAACTTGGCTATGAGGTTGGACTAGATGATCTCCAGAGGACCTGCGTAAACTGATTTTTTTTATGAAGTTAGCATTTCTACACAAAGGCTCTCTAACTAGGTTTAAACTCACTTATCTATGTCACTTTGATTTTAACATCTATCCTTACCAAAATTTTATCAACCAGGGAGCAAAGCATGTGAAATTATAGATAAACTTCATCAGGTCCAAAGCACACTACACTATCTACCACCCCAGCTTCTCTTCTGACCAGAGCCAGTTCACATTTTTTCAGCCAATTAGACAAAATAAATTTTGTTGCCTTGAGGATTAGAACTTTACAGAGCTTGTAGTTCAGGCCAGGAGAACCAGAAGCAGGGAGCTGATTTTGCTACCCTCACCCCTGCCACACTGGCAGTGGTTTTTATCTGCCTTTCTCCAAAACTGGCTCGGCCAGGCGCAAGTCATGGTTACTCAGCAAGCTGACTGGGTCGTGCTACCAGCCCATATATCCAAGACATCAGTCACTGAACAAAAAGTGCTAGGTCAAAGGGCCACTTAGGCCAGGTCTACTTTACCCAATTCTGCTAGCAGAGCCATGCTGATCAGGTGCCGTGAGTCTGCAAGCAAGGAAGAGCGGTGAATACAAACAGCTTCCTCAGGTAAAGCACTGCCTGATCTCCTCAGGAAAGATGAAACATTACTAGCAATCAGAGTCCTTTAGGCAATAAAAGGTCTTTGCTCCTATCTTCCCCAGACAAACCTAGTACTGACTATATACTGACTACCTCTATACTGCAAATAAATTGGTGCAGAGCTCTTCCTCTCCCTTCATCCTCCTCCTCCCCTTTAAAAAGGCCGGTCCCAGCCATACTGTGTACTTGGAACAGCTCCTGGACTGCTCCCAGAAGTTGTCAAGGAAAGCCAACATTTACCAAAGTGAAAGTTGTGTCAAGGAGTCTCCTAACAGTTAGGCAGCACAGGCAAATGCAGTCCAGCACTTGGGTCAATGACTTGGGCCTGTTTGCTACTACAAAAAGAGCTAGCTTGCCTTGGATATATCATTTACCAGAGGCTTGAGTATGATGTGCTCTGCATAAATCTCCACCTCTCACTTCTACCATACTTCAGAGGTTTGCCGAAGAGCTTTATTTCAGCTCCCAACCTAGATTTCTCCTTCCCTGTACCATGCCATGGCGCAGAACTCAGCACACAGATAAAATTTCACATAAGTGATGAGATAGACTACTGGAAAGAGCCAAGGGTTCATTCTAGCAGGCAATTGTATAGCAACCAATGCAATAGCAAACAAATGATGAATCATATTATATTCATGAAATATTGTAGGCAGCTCCTCTTCACAATATGATCTAATCTGTAGCAGGAATCTTCTAGAAAATTTGGAATTAACTAGATGAAGGTACTAAGAAGATGAATCAGCTTGAATAGAGCACTTCAGAAGGCAATTTGAGCCAAAAGGTCATACCCAAGGATCAAACCTTTTATTTGCTAGGAAACTAGGAGGAAGTATGTCCCAGGGAGGTATGACACAAGCAAATGACCTCCAAGTGCAGATATTGCAAGTAAAAAATTCAATACTCATCTAGGTTTACACTACAAGGAATTTGCTTGGGAAGAGTATGAAGATATGAAGCGTATGAAGCCCTACCCAACACAGCTCTACTGACAAAAGACCTTACAGGAAAAACAACATTTTTTCTAAAGAATACCTTGTTTCCCCTGGGGGCAGGTGAGTGGGAGGCCACAGTGGCTTTGCTACATATGTAAATTGCAAATCTTTGCCTTTATAACCCTAGTGCTAATATACAACACTTATGTCTTTTCATTCCGGTAAAGCACGCCTTATGCAAACACAGGTTAAAGTTTAACATTCTCTTGTAAAATTTTCTAGACTTTTATGTTTTAAAAAGCACCTTTCAGATAAAATTAGATAACCTGTGTGCATTTCCGAAGCTGTCATCTAAGCAAAATTCTTTTGGGATGGCCAAGGCATGACATCTTAAAGGAGATATTACAGAATAAGCATATCTGTTTCATTGTCCTTCAAATGCAAGTAGGATATATATTATTTACTGCATAGGAAACGCTAATATATAAGCAACCTGAACATGTTGCTTGTTCAGGTTTGTAAGCTTCAGAGCAAAAATTAGTAAATCAAAACTGTAAGAAACCAATTGACCATGTTCTCTGATAGTCAACAAGACTAAGTCACATCTCTTGGAAGAGTTTGATATTTGCCATATATCTGCATACAAAAATAGCCCCACTGCTGGCATACCCCACTGCTGGCAGTGTCTGTAACTGCTGCTTCAGCATTTTCCTCCTCTGGTAAGCATGCTAGCCTACCTGCACAAGCCTGCCATTTGAGCTAAAACAAATGACTCTCTGGGTTCTTGGTCAGGGTACTTTGAGCGTGTTATTTGAAATGCAAAAATCATCTTTTCTGCTGACTTATCGAAAATGTTCCATATAAAAGATTAGGCTTAACTGGAACAAGATTTATTCTGGCCAAGTTTTTGGCTTGGCATCATGCAGAAGGCTGGGTAGCTATTGTCTTACAGGGCCCCTGAATGGTGACCAAGTTTATCTAGCAATTGCCCTCAATCATCTGCCAAACAGGAAGCCAGGCAGAAATGTCTTCACAGTCTTGAAACAAAACTGGAGGGGAAAGGGTTGAAGGAGGACTGCAATGAGGAAGCAATTAGGCAGAACTGCAAGGGTTGTGCATTTCAGCCAGGCATGTGTTCTTTTATTTATCTGGGTTTATAAGTGAAGATTACAAGAGGAGCCAAATTGTAAAGAACAAATTGTACATCTTTAGTACTTAAGTTCCACAAATATGTGACCAAGTTTATCTAGCAATTGCCCTCAATCATCTGCCAAACAGGAAGCCAGGCAGAAATGTCTTCACAGTCTTGAAACAAAACTGGAGGGGTGAAGGATGAAGGAGGACTGCAATGAGGAAGCAATTAGGCAGAACTGTGTGCATTTCAGCCAGGCATGTGTTCTTTTATTTATCTGGGTTTATAAGTGAAGATTACAAGAGGAGCCAAATTGTAAAGAACAAATTGTACATCTTTAGTACTTAAGTTCCACAAATATGTAATTCTGGATGTACTAGAAACACTGATCCTGGGCCAAGATACAGTCAGTTAAGAACCCTATAACAAAAAAGGAGTAAAACAAAAAGGAAGTATAAATAATATATTTCCGTACCACAAAAGAGCTGTAGATCATCTTAAGCAATTGTGATCACATGGGCTTTTCATATTAGATTCTGATTTCTTCCACTGTATTAGCTATGGGACAGCAAAAATCTCTACAGAATTTTAAGTATCCTTCATGAAGAATATGCTAGTTTCAAATTAAATCCTGCCTATATTTATACATTTATATAAAATACAGCTGTGCAAAAAGCAGACCTGTGCTGCTCTATGGCAAAGGTCCATCCCTTCCATCTACAGGCACAAAGGACACATCTGTCTTGCATTTGTGAAGGATACCCCAAGGCAAGGATCAAGACCAAATGCACAGACGTTTCATACAGACAGAAAGTACAGCCACAGGTGCAGCAAGAGGCCACTTTATGAAGCATGCCACATACCCAGGCATGTCCAATACCTTAGTGAGCTACTGGACATCTTAATATGCACCTTATAGAAGACAGGCTACCCATGGGCTGCCTGTAGGCAGCCAGCACAGCAGTTGTGTGGATTAGGAAGAGAAGACGATCCTAACAGTGGTGTTCACAGTTTTTTCTGACACCACACACAAAGCATGACATAGATAAAGCCATAGGATTCAAGATCCATGTGACTGCAATTCTGCTGAGCAAGGAAGAACAAGATGTAGCAAGTTTCACCTGTTTCCTTCCACTTCGGCTCCTTCTACCCAAAGCACAAACTAGTTCAGAGCAATGGTCTACACAAAGAGTGGGTCTGGCAAATGAATCCACAAGTGAGGCAACCACCATAAAGGCAAAAGGGAGCTACTAGCTAAGGCTCACAGGCATGACCACAGACAGAATATACTACACTGCCATGGGCATATGAGATAATGGATAAAGAAGTCCCTTTCTGACCAGCCCAGAAGGGCCTAGGAAAACAGACTAGTCAAGGAGACGGTTCAACTTGTCTTTGAACAAGTGTTAATTGGGAAAAATGGTTTGGAAAATTTGGATATAAGAGTTTTTTCTGTTTTTCCTGTGTCATTCCGTCACATGTTTTTTCTAAGTAAGGCACATGCTATAGCCTGATCTACAGCCCACTGGCTAGGTCTTTCGTGTTACACAGCAATTCCAAAATAGTAATGTTCTATGATCTGTGTTTCTCCATGTATATCTTTTACCATATTTGCTTAATTAGGTCCTGCATTACCATTTTTCCCAATTAACACTTGTTCAAAGACAAGTTGAACCGTCTCCTTGACTAGTCTGTTTTCCTACCTGAAGATAGGTGTCAAGAAGCATTAGGTTTTCATTCCTAATACAACATTACGATCAATGAGTCATGAATGCCATGTTTCCATTTGTGTAAACTTGTGAGTAAACATCACCTAAACAACAACAAAAAACCATAGCAGAATATGGAGTGGATCAGAAATCTCTGACTAATTTCTCCTTGTTCTTTGTTTTAAGTGTATAAAATTCTTACCTTTTTTATTATTATTTGTTTGATTTGTACTCATGGCATTTGATTCATCCTCAGATTTACTAGAAATAGCCTTCTTTCCTTGTTTAACACAGGAGAGATGTTGGTCTTAGCTCATATTTGAAAATGAGTAATGCCACTGTTCAGTATCTCAGTCCTTGTGAGTTCCCACTCCCTGTGGGTGAAATTAATCTTTGTGGGTGGGGAGGAGGGGAGAGGAGGATCTGCCCTGGACCTATGTATCATTTTAGTCCACAGAACAGGGTCTATCGGGAGCTAGCATGAAGCTGATATTTAACCCTTCCCATCAGAGACTGACAAGTCATCTACTAATTGTACAGCCATGAATCTGACGATGGCTGTCATCCCAGACCCTTGTTCCCATAAAGGTGCAGCAGTCTGCTCACAGCCTTCATGTTACAGATCCAAGCCTATGACTCAGACCCATAAAAGGATTTAGATCTCTGAAGTAAGGCATAACCAGAGCTTCAGGCAAAACATACAAGCCTCATGACCTCTGCCTAAACAATCTGCTAAGTAAATCTTAGAGACACATAAGATTTGAGGCAGGCAGTTTAAGGGGTGCTTCTCGTTCAGCTCAGCATCTGTGCAGACATGACTCAGAAATGTCACTGCTGAAGTCAGTGCCTGGCCCCCTCCAATGAGGTCCATCAAGGCCCACAGATGATCCCTACCTCAGTCCCAAGGCGCTGACTTTAGCAGGCATGCTCAAATCACGCCCAACACACCCCAACAGCATCAGGCTCCACACCGAGCACAAGAGCAACTGTGTTCAAAACTATGGTCAGCCAAGAGAAAGCTACTGATGGCATGTGTATCTGACAACAGCATACTCACTAGGTGTCTACTGGCATATTTTGATGCCACTTGCCAAGATTAGGATACACGGCTCCTAAAATGAGTAGTTCACAACACTCTTTTACAATACACTAGATTATTTTGGTTGGTGCCAGAAGGGGTAGAAAGTGCACTGATGCCTTGAGGACTGGCCAGAATTTTTGCCTTTCAAAATTAAATTCTGAAAGAAATCACAGATCTGGTTCTCCAAAAATTAGACTTTGGTTTTCTCGCCTGTACACTGCCTATTACAACTTCTCACCAGCTGAATCTTTGTTCCTGTCTCTCAAATTTCTATCAGCCATCACAGCTTTTCATAGAAATGTGTATTCTTCCCCCGACCCCACGTACAAATTACACATATAAATTAGTGAATTAAACAGTGAGATGAGGAATAATATTCACTGATAATCAAGGACAGATTTACAGACAAATATCTCAAAGACACTGGAATAAAGAGCATCAGAAAAAAAGAATCCCATATATCTAGTGACACACTCAACACCTGCTTCAAGGCTAGTAAAGACTGAAATGTTATTATGTAGACAATTTTTAAAAATAATTTTATAGGTATTTTACTGCCACTAATTACAGTTTTCTTCTACCTAGAATGATCTCTGCACATGATTCCCATATATCTAGTGACACACTCAACACCTGCTTCAAGGCTAGTAAAGACTGAAATGTTATTATGTAGACAATTTTTAAAAATAATTTTATAGGTATTTTACTGCCACTAATTACAGTTTTCTTCTACCTAGAATGATCTCCTGCACATGATAATAATGCTGCCTGACTGATGCAAAAAATAAATGAAATTATTATTTTTTAAAATCTTCAACAAGTTTTAAATTGTCTCTCAGTTAAGTATGTGCCATATACAAAACTAATAATAATGGGGCGTATATTACTGGCTGGACTGACATACTTATAGTGTGATCTTATCAACTTAGTCTTGAAGCCATCCTAGACAAGTTTACAAGCTAATACAAGTTTACATCATATAGCATGCAATACCGTCATACAGCCTGTACATGAAGTTATCCACATTTCATGGCAACAACGAACAAAGTGATCAGCATTTCAAATATCACAAGAGTCATCAATGTAATTAGTCACTAAGGAATGACTAGTACACATAACAGAATGTACTGAATAACTAGTATTCTACAGTGCTAATGAAAAGCACATCTATAGCTTATCTTATGATTAACATAGCAATTAATTCATACCCAAGCCTTCACTAATACTAAAAACAGGACTGTTAAATCAGAAACTACAGGTCAGTTCTGTTCTCCATCACATCAGCTAATCTGAGGAGCTGTATAATTATAATCAGGAACTATAATTAAACTCATAGTATAATTTGATCCAATGAATCAAAATATTTTTTGTATTCAATTAATTTGTATGCTCCCAAGAAAAGCAGAAAACATTATATCATTTACCTGTTACTATTAGTCCTATCCACGAACTCTTGTATCTTTATGTACCAACCTGAGGTCCCCTACTTAGTCACTGATTTCTTATACTACAAGATATGTCTTTTTGCAACAGGATTTTCTTTCTTATCTTCAGAAGCATCCTAAATCACATTTACATTTTAATAGCTATGTATCCTGTGGATTGTAAATTTCATATAGGTAAATTAGTAGTATAATTTAAATTATTTTTCTCTTTAATGAAATTTGTTCATATTATTTTTATGTTTTGTCATTTCATGAGCATCTTGTGTACCGCTTCACTAAGGAAAGTGGTACAGATTTTCAAATTTGACTACATTTTTAATGCATCAAGTTTAGATGCGTTAAGAAGACCTCAATCTCCCAAAAAGTCTTTTTAACAGTATCTGAGGTTGGGCACCCAAAGTGTGAATCCACAACTCACCAGTCGCTTTGGGAAAATCAAATTCTCTTATTTTTATAACGATGTCTTCTATTTTATTTGATGTTCAGTATAATTTAAAATCAATTTCTCTTTCACCAATTTTCATTGGATGAAAACTGGACGATCTACTAGTGTTATCTCTCCAGTTCTGTATTTCCAATAGCCAGCAATACCCACCCGAAGTTTTTGCTTTCATGCCAGCCATTAAAGGTGGAGCTTTCAGCTTCTAAGCCCTTTCCCAGTGAAGGTTTCACCAGAATCTTGAAGCGGATCATCCCCCCGATACAGAAGTCAGATCACCTTTTTCAACAGAATATTACTGTTCTTTCTTGCAACAAAGAAATGTATACATTTATTGAAAAAAGGCTATTAAACTCGCATACAGGAGTAGGCATGTCCACAACTATGAATTGTTTATGGATATTACTGATGTAGCAGTGCAAAACAGATGTCCAAGAGCCTGTCCAACGTTGATTCAAACCAAGCATTTGGGTGCAAAGCACCCTTGCAGGCAGAGAACAAGGCAGTACAGCTCATAACTCTTCCAGTGCTCAAAACTAAAAGTCATCCCACATCTGAACTGTGCAATGTGGCCTATTGGGAAACCTTTCCAAAGCTTACCGTTTCAAATGGAGGTTCTTCCATGTGCATGAGGCTTGATTGGCAGGACAGGACAAGAGTTCTTCAATTTCTCATTGTATTGTTAAGGAGATGTGTAACCCTCTTATTTCATGTTCAATTATGAGCCAAGTTTAAGAATTAAAATAAGGGACAGATTTTCAAAACTTCTTAGCTCTCATAATTGAGGCCAGATTTTCAGAAAAGCCATGTATATCAAGCACAAAGTCCTTGGGAGTCCAGTCATTGGTGTCACAGTGGGAACTGCTAAGCAATGAGCATTTAAAAAAAAAAAAAAAGATGGTCCTAAACTATTTATTGCAATAGGACTTGAATGCACTTAGCATTACATACTTTTCACTTGCTTCAAAAGATCAGGCACACAATACTCAGGAGTCAATGTTTTCTCTTGCTTTAGCAAGGCTCACAATCCTTTGACTCACAATCCTTCAGATTATAAATCAGGAATGGGGTGGAAATGAATTTGTATCAAATTTCAAGATGAAGGATGATGTCTGAATCACTTCCCCAAATCTGTAGTGCTTAGAAGATGGGTAGTGTGGAAGACGAGTATATTTCTGATCAATCCTTTTAAATGTTTGCTTGATGTCAATATTCCATTTATTCCAGATTTATTCTACTTAAACAAATCCACAGATGCAGTTACATTCTAAATTATTAGTTGGCTTAAAAATTGTACTTAAAAATGTTATTTTAAAACTGTTTTTCCTCTACAACTTCCCAGTGGTCTCTGAGAACTGCTATATACAGTTCTGGCAAGCACTGGCTTCACAGCTGCTATGAGTTATTTATTTATTTATGCACCATCCTACTTGGCACAATGGGTTTGATTTTGTTAAAGGCACAGTGAATGGGCACAAATCAGGATTTTTCAAATGAATTCCTTACTATCAACTGTTAATGTTAGCGGCTGAAAGCCATTGCTCAGACCCAGAAGGGCAAAAGCCACAGAGGTTACTCAGCCTTCCTCTCTCAAATGTAACTTGGCCCTTAAGCTGAAAGGACTATCTCTAGCACCTCAGGCTCTGGGCCAACACGTGCCTGACCAGAAAAACCTCACAGAAATGACCTCAGTGAGAGTGTTTGGATCAGGAAGCATTTTCAGGACCAGAGCCTTAACTTTTGATCTCACATCTATCATTTCCAAGCAGGCATCTGACAAAGTGCTAATGGTGGATCTTACAGCATGAAACACTTCTCACTGGGAAGGGGGTGAAACTCAGCTGTCTTCAGATTACCCAGTAGCTGTCAGATTCTGTGGGGCTTTCTGTCACCGGTGATTTCAACTGTATTTGAAGCTGTAATTTCAACCCAGTGAAGTCATCTCACAGCATGTGTTGGGGCAGATGTGGTATCGTTCAGCGGTCAGCGATGGGGAACTGCGTAAAGCCTTGCTGATGCTGTGCGAGTGGGGCACCCCAACGGTGCCTGACAGAGCACATTATGATACCAGCCTGTACTTCGCACCGGTCAGCTGTTTGGCACTTAGGGTCTGTAGCAGAAAAAAATTACCAGTGGATGATATAACTTTGCAGTCCATCCTGATGGCAAATACTGACTCTGCTTCCAAAGATTCTTGGGAGAAGTGCCTGGAAGGTGAGGCAGGATATTTCTGCTGGAACTGGCATTTGCTGTGAAAAGCAGGATGAAGTATCCATCTCTGCATGCTGTAATCAAGCTGGTATGTTGTCCAACACTGATCATCACTAAGTTACAGGGCCTGATCTATTTTGGGTCTAAAATTATAAAGAAATGTAGAATTTCATCAGTTTGTAGGCTGGCCAGATACTACAGTCATACAAGCATTAAAAATGTGTATGGTAAATCAAGTAATTAAACAGAGGCAGGCAGACAGATATGTGGATTTTGAAATGCAAAACATTACGCCTATCTGTTTTGGTTGAATGACACATCCTTCAGCATAGGATCTGGCACACTTCTCTGTAAAGCACCATGTGCATTTATGTTACTGTGTAAGTAATACACTTCAGGCAATAACCACTAACTAACTGAAACAAAGAAAAATCACACAAAAATTATGGCACAAGTACTGTTTTATTTCTTAAAAAAAAATTAAAACCTAGGAAATAGAACATTCTCTATAAATTGTGGAATAACACCTCTGTATATTACTTTTTTTTTTTTTTTGTTAGCGGTACACACTGTACTATAGTGTACTGATTGGAATTCTTAACAAATGCAATCAGTCTGATCACATTAAATGGGAAGGTTCCCGTAAAAACTGTCTTGCCTATGAAATGGAAAGCTATGCTGTTAATAATTTAAATATCATCTACCAATACTGCAGTGTCCCACTGAATAATTCAGAAGGATATTAGGTTCATGTTATGAGATTTCAAAGTTAATATTTGCATTTTGCAGCCACCCTTTCTAATCAAGTTTCCATAAACATCCTGATGGAGGTAAATGAATCCTTAATTTGATGTTTTGTGCTGATAAGTAAGTGCAACTAGTTTGCAAGCTAATTCAAAGTTGGGGTTATGTCTAAATAACCACTGCTTCAGTCAAATCTTCTTTTGAGTCAGTTGCTCATGTCACACTGCTACTGAAAGCTAAAACATTTTTGAGCCCAGAAATGCGGGACCTCTATGCAAGCAAAATACTAAGAAAGTTGCCCTAAGCAAAAAGATAAAGACTGTCATTTCTTAGAGAATCAAACTGGTACCCACTTTGGGCTCTTCATTTCCAACAGAGGGACCTGGCAAAGGGGAACAAGAGAGCACAGCTGAAGACTGCTGTCTTCTAGTGATTCGGGATAGCAGAATAGTCCTCAAGCAGCCTGTGCTACCAGCCTACCCACCTTACACACCAGGAGCTTCCAACACTAGGGATTCAGAAACAGCTGAAAAGACGGTTCTCCCTTTTCCCTCCTTGATTCTCCCCACAATGTCGGACAGGCCAGGATTCTGGTCCATACATCACTCATTCCTAACATCAAAATCAGATCAGTTTAGTCCACATTCTCAAAAGTATTAGCACACAGCCACACTCTGTCTTGTTCATAGAAGCACTGATGAGAGGCTTGCTGATACCCCGCTTTTTGGCTGACACCTGTCAGACTCCCAGGGACAACCACAGACAAGGCAGCCTGGCTGTCCCTCTGCTTCATCTTGCTCACAAACCTGATGCTCTGCACCTCAGTGACTCACTCATGAGCTACGTGCTCAGGCTTCCTACAGGCAGACTGTTTACCACCTGTTTCCCGTGATTACTCCCCTGTGCTATTGATTCTTCCCCCAGTGATTCAGTGCTTGTTTGGCGTCACTTCTCCACTGTCTCACCATACTTGTGCCACTTTGCCTCCCCCTTCTTCCTCCTAATGGCTTGCACTTTTGTCTTCCATCTTTTCCCTTCCTCCTCCTCGCCTCATGCCTGTTCTAATTCCTTGTTCTCTTCCTCACAGCATTGTGTTTCCACCATCTCTCCTGCTCTCCCTATCTATTCAAAGCAAGCTTTTCTTGCTTCCTCCTTGCCATTTGTCTTGCTCAACTTTGGCACTGTTTCCTACCTCATTATTATCTCTGTCTTCCATGATTTCCCGCTCAAGCCTCACCTCTGTATTCCTGCTTGTCTCTCTCCTACTCCATGTAACATTTCACCCATTTTCAGAAGTCACCTACAGTGTCTAGATGTCCCCCTTTGTTCCTAGATCCCTGCAATTAATACAACCACATTTTTATGTTGGCCTTTGCTCTTCCCCTTCACTCTGCCCATTGACATTCCTAACAAAAAGTAGCTGGAGCATCAGGTTTCTCTTTTCCTGTTCACATCACTTCTAGCTGTCCCTTCACGCTCCTATATGTCATATGCAAGTCATGACCTCCTCAAATCTGGCTCTTCTAAGTAAAAAAACATGTGCTGTGCATCTCTCAAACAGTTATTAAAATGTTCCTTCTATTAAGACTTTTCCCCTGTTCCCTCCCCTGCTGTTTTTACTTCCAGTTGGATACATTTGGTGTGAGAAGATTTAATTTGATTATAAAGTCGTGAGAGATGTTCCTGACATGCTCTGGTTTCATTTACTGTCTTGTATACTTAGGTTTCAGTACTGCTTGGGACTTACATGTACTTCTAAATGACAAAGAATAAATACAAATAATAAGAATCAGTTCCACTGCAGTCTGCAAGTATATTGCTAGTTTATCTAATTCTGATTAGAAATTAAAAGACAAGCTTAACTGTGAATAGTCCTCTTCTACTCTTTCTCTTGTTACGACTACCTTTTCCAGTAGCAAGTTTGAGAAATGACAAAAGCAGAATGATAGGGAGAATACAAAGACAGAGCTGGGGAATCCCAAACAGGAAGAAATTAATAAATTAAAAAAGCAAATGCAGGAAGGAAAGCATCTGGTGCCCTTGCCAGTTGGTGGCCATATCCAAGATCTTCTGTGATCAAAGACTCATGCTTATTGCATTCATTGAAAAAGTGTCTTGCATATTCCTGAAGCTCAAAGCAAAGCCCTGGGCCCATTACAGTGACTTAAGCTGAGGTATTGAAACATTAACTGATTTCTGAAAATTTGTCCTCACTGTCAAACAGACAGTTGGCTCAGTGAGACTGGTGGAAGCCTCTTTTCTAGTTAAACTACAAAAAACCTCACAGAAGTTTAAGTCCCCCTGATGGCAATAGACTTCCTGCCCATATCCTGAGGACTTGAAACAAATGAAACAAAACTTAAGAACCATTTCTGACTAGCTCTTCATGAATTATAGAAAACGTATCTTATTTTTTCCCCATTATGTGTTAACTGATCTAAGAGAAAAAGTATCTTCTCTCCAAAGATGTTTTATTTGGTATGAAGGGAAGCAACATATATGAAAAAATTGCTCTAGAAAATTAATGAAGTACCTGGAACTTTCCTTTGACAGGATTTCCTAAAAGTTGTGGTGTCCTTACCCCTTTACTGGGCCATAGCAAATGACAATACATCTCCTCCTGGTCTACCTTTTTCTGATTTGCAGCTCACCATTGTACTGGGACTAGAGCATGAGATGCTGTTATGACATACACTGGCTGTCCTTGAACCTTATTGCACGTAGTAAATCCATAACTGTGTAAGATGACCTTACTTGGGGCTCATCATTTAGATAATCAGAATAGCAGAGGACAAAATTTACTCTAGGATGGAAATTAATGTTGTGGAGAGAATATAGGAAGATTTCTCCTATTACTTACCACTGCAGCCAATATAAAATCAGTGGTTTCTACCCTGCCATTTGTGGTTTTGCTGATGCAGCCTAGATTGTCACAGGTTATTGCTTCAACAAACTCTCTAATCTACACGTGCATTACTCATTTGTTCTCACTGGCTGTACAGAAGATTATTTCATACACTCTTAAAGATATGGCCAAATGTGCCCCTGCATTACCACTGTAATATTGATCAGAAGGCATTTTGAGCACCACTCAGCATGTACTCCACTAAGTTGGCAGCAGCAAACTGTGCACAAAGTGCATCTCACAGCCTACTTTCAACAACCCACTCTTGCCAACAGCTTTTCAAGTGGAGAGTAAATGTCTGCAGGCATATTTGTGTACCTATAGAACTGTAACCACCAGCACAGGTAGGATCTGTCTCTGTCCCTCTTACAAATGTAGCCAGCAGTGATTACTGCTCAGCTCAAATTGGTGGGGCTTGGAAACATTGCTGCTCTTAAAATTATTTTTTTTATGTGCATCTGTTGCCTTGAGACCCTCTACAATCTTTGCTGCAGTCCAAGTGTGGGAACAGGAGTGAGACCATGTTCATGTTTGCGGGCCACTGAAATATCAGAACAGCTCACACCCCGGACCCAGGACCATTGCACCTGCAGCTTTCTATAATGTGCAAATAATTTTCCTAAGGAATAATGAGTAAATTCATTTTGCATTTTTCTTCCATTTCATTGCATCTCAGTTGTCTTCCAGTCTGCATTTTATCTGCAGTACCTGCAACACCATTTTGAAAGAGAAAAGGTATTTACCATCAGGGATGGAAATAATTACAGGTTTTGTGCATACTGAAGTATGTGGTTAGCTGCAAGGAAGATATGCATGCTTCAGTGTTGCTTGAGGTGGAAGTAGGTAGAATTACAGAAACTACAGGTCAAAAAGGCTAGTGTGACCTTTTGAGAACCATGTGTAATGTTACACTATCAAGCAGGAATATAATGTTTATAAACAAACAGAAGAAGAATCTTACCATGGCCTGTTGCTGAGACAGTTGCCAAACAGGCTGAGTAAAGTCTGCCCACAGAAAAGCATGAGGTAATGCAGCCATAGGTTAGCCTGAATGACTGTATCACAATTAAATCATCATTACATGAGGGGCATTACAGCAAAAGCAATGTACTAAGAACTGCCTCAGTATAGCACGAGTTTGTTGCTAATACAGATCACGTTCCAAATCCACTTCAGCATGTGGCACACAGCCAAGTGGAAGAGTATCTGCTGTGAGCTCATCCTCCAGGGGGAAAGGGAGTGGGCTGCAGGAAGCAAGCTATATTGAACAGCCAGTGCTAACCAGGTGAGCCTTCTCACTCAGTCAGTGGCTCCCAGTGGTTTAAGATCTGCTGCCATGTCCAGTGATTTCTACACAGAGGTGTTCATGAAAGTGTTTGCAACCACATTCTGCCTCTAGCTTTCTTTCACTCGTCTCTTTTTCTTTCTGGAATTCTTTTCTGAGGCTACTCAGTGCTTTAATCGTCCTTCACACTACTTTCTTGCAGTGGCCATGATCATGGATTGTTCATTAATCTCAGAATATCTAGAAGTGCTTATGGGACACCTAATTCTTAATTGCCCAAGGCTTTTCTCTTTCCACCCTTCTCAGTGCCTTCTAAACTCAAGAAATGTACACCTCCCCGCACCTCAGCACGTACACTCCACTGAGACAAATGAGAGATCTGTTTGTTTGTACTAGTCAGCTGCAAAGGCATCTGTGTACAGCTTCAGTTTTCAGGGAGTTGCAACTGAGGAAGCCTTTCCATTTATACAGTTCTCTCCTCTTTTCTTCCACCTTGTTCAACTCATCTGTCACTGACTACCTATGTAATCTCAAACATAACTAACTTCTTTCAGCTTAAAGTGAAATCCACTTCACTTTAAAGTCTTTTTTTTTTTGTGATATGCTGCAGAATATTGCACCATTGCTTACTGCAGTATTAATCATTCTTGTCCCAAGGCAGCGTATCTTGAAAGATCTGTCTCACGCCACATAGTTGCTGAGGCAATTGCAGTTATTTCAATGTGCAAAGTTTGGCATCTAGGTCCAGGAGCCTATCCAGAAGGTTAGCTCCTACTGAATCCCCTGGGAGTCCTCAGTAAAGCTTTTAACAGTTGAGACTATGGTATAAGTGAGGTGATACCCTGTGCTCGAGCTGAAAATACTTGTACAATCTGAAATGTAAACAAATCTCACACTGGGTTTGCATTTTGTGGCTTTCACTAAAACTTTGGGTTTAGGCAAGTTCTTACTTTGTCTGCTTTTATGAAACTAACCATGCCTTCAGCTACTGTCTGAACTTATGTGAATAACACCCTGTTTTATCAACTGGTAAAATTCCTCCTTTTCTTTATCTGCCATTTTTGCTGTTGGGCCCTTACGCTAGACACCTGTATGTGTCATCCTGCTTCTCCCACACATGCACAGACCTATGATAAGAAGAGAAGCTAATAACACCATGGCCTTAAATTTCTTGGCTAGGGCATAAAAGTTGGACTCATCGCTAGATACTGAAAATAAATATCTACATTCTCAAGTGGCTGCTGTTATGTCTGGATCCTTGGGTTTACACATGCTCTGTATGTCACAGGACTTGAGTTAGAGGGAGGCCATCTAACCCTGCAGCCATACTAGTTCTTTGCCCAAGACAGATCAGCATTACTGCTGACCTTAAATTATACCCAGTTTCAATGGCTGCTGCGCAGCTTTCCAAGCAGCAGGGAACTGCTGTAACGCTGCAGCCATGTGCATTTCCCATAGTGTGCCCTCCATCCTGAAGCAGTCAGAAGACAGGACCCAGGGGAAACTATGTGCTACCAGCCAAGCAGAAAACTGACTAGTGAGGGACAGAACAGGTACCTAAAATTTAATTTGTACTGGACCACCTACAAAAATTTCTGGTCTATTAAGCTATATTATTCCCTGTGCTTTGCCACCATTACTCACGAGTGACCTCACTGACCATTTAGAAAGAGTTCTGGGTCAGATGCAATTCTGCTCTGTTATTATATTTTATGCATCATTACTTCTCTGGTTTTTGTCATATATATTTTTTTTTTCAACATGAATCCCCATGAGAAACAGTAAAGAGAAAGACAATACCAAACTGTGCTAGGTTAGATCCTGTGAACCTCGTAATCCATCCCTGAGAAGTGCAACACCCGCCTGCAGTACAGCACAGAAATACTTTGTTTTCATTATAGCTGATTGTGTTTGTTCAATTAAATTAAGGCACACAATAGTTCTGTCTAAATCAGAGCTTTCAGCTTTGTTTGCACAGGCAAAGGGAAACCTCAACCCTTTCAACACAACCAAGAACTACCTATTCAAGCAGAATGTCCCGAAAGTAAACATTCCCAAAAGGGAAACCAGAATTTAAAACCTGTTAAAACCTTCAAGTTTCAATGCAATCTGTTTTGCGGTCCCATTGTTTCTGCAGAAATTTCTTCAATACACAGTCTAGACGGTAGCCTTGACAGGCTTATCTTTTATTCATGGAAGACGAGGGGAGAGCAGGAAAGAGAGATGATCTGGCTGTTGCAGATTTCATTGTACACCCACTCACCACTTCTTGTTTCTGTTTTGCTGACATCAGTGTGTTTTGTCCTTTTGCATCTATATCCATCACCATATGTCCTCTGTTCACACATAGGATCCTCAGGGAATCAAACAGCAAAGTATTCCAAATATCAGATACTCAGATTTTCAAATGGTCTGTCCCTTGCACCACACACACTCTCATTAGGTGCATGTCCCCACAACAGAACAGATGCAGGTTTTCATTCAAGTTTTAGACCTATTTTCCACAAACCATGGCAACATGGGGCTTTTGGGTCAGTCTGTGTTTAATTTGAGCTTATGTTGTCAGTCCCAAACAGTGCTGACGCAGGCAGTGCCCAGTCTGCACAATTCAGAAGCTAAAAGACTTCCACTGCCCTCTCCTGATTGCTGCAGGGGGGAGAAGGAGGACATTTTTATGCCCTGCAAACAATTTTCCTTTTTCTGCCACAGGAGCAAGTTGAGGCCAAGCCATCTCCTCAAACCCTTCTGTCTTCCCCCTCACTCCTCCACTGACCAAGGACTAACTCCTCCACAGAGCAAATCTGAGGAGCAGCAATAACAGGGCTCTACGCTGAGCAGGAAGAACACACCTTGGCAACACACCAGCAGCCTGCAATTGTCCGAGTGCCATGTCCTCTGGTCTACCTCAAGCCACCGTTGCACCGAGCAGAAAGAAATGGAGGAAAAGCAGGTAGGCGCATTCTTCTGTGACTGAAGGCACGCTTCCTACCTTAACGGGGGTATTGAGCTGCCCCTTGGGAACTATTTCAAGTCTCCATTGCTTTAACAAAACACAAGCTGGATACATCATGCACTCAGAATCTTCTCATCGGTCTGGTTCCTAGGCTTAAAAAAAATTGCACCGAGCAGAAAGAAATGGAGGAAAAGCAGGTAGGCGCATTCTTCTGTGACTGAAGGCACGCTTCCTACCTTAACGGGGGTATTGAGCTGCCCCTTGGGAACTATTTCAAGTCTCCATTGCTTTAACAAAACACAAGCTGGATACATCATGCACTCAGAATCTTCTCATCGGTCTGGTTCTTAGGCTTAAAAAAACCCCAGCTCTGCTGGTAGCCATGACTTCTAGCAGAGAAGTGATATTTTTGAAATAGAAGGCAAGGAGATTCCAAGGGAAAAACAGGATGCCTGATTGTGCACCTCAGGGAGAGACTGAGTAATGCCCGGTGGCAGTAAACCTCCGCTCACCGCTGAGAGGGACAACTGTGGACACGGGTGGAAGGTGGGGAAATGACTGGAAACACCAGAAAGAGGGGAATATAAATAATTTTGCATTCTTCCACTGTATGCCACACTAGAAATTATTTTCCAATTGCCACATTCTCAGCCATCAGAGAATCAGGAAATCCAACCTTCTTTCCCTTTTAACATGTTACACTTTGGCAGCTCACAGCAGTTCATTTGGCAGGCATGTGCACCAAATGTTCCTTTCAGTCTTGTAACAGATGGAGTACATTACACATAGGACTGCATGCCTCACGTACAATATCTAATACTTGAACTAGGGAAGGACATCCAGCAGATACCACTGACCACAAAACTGCTTCCATATCGCTGCGAGGGAAGAAGTCTATAAATGAGTTAGAAGTAAATATTTTCTCCGCGTGGTAAATAAATGTATATGCCTGACTCCACAGCCTTTGTTTTCAGAGAAGCAAGCAATTTATTCTTGCATTCATATTTTACTTTGGATATGTCCCACCTGACATCTAAACCTAAATAATTAAATATCCTCTGATCTACTTACGTTTATGGTATAATTCTTGCACTAAGACTGAGTATCAGATCATTTTACTAGCTGTTTGATTTTAGTGGCTTTCTTGTTATATTGTTATGTATCCCAAAATAAAATATTAGCCACACAAAAATGTCAGGGACCACAGGCTTTTGATTAAATTACAGATTAAAAAGTTTTACTCAATTCATAGATCAAATCTAAAGTTACTGGCAGTTTCAAGTACAACTTAGAGAAAATTTTCAGAAATGCTCCTAGCAGACTGCTGGTTTCTGAGTGCCCACAACAGATTAGCTGACAGAGCTAAAGAAAGCACCTCTCAAAACATAGCAGCTACCAGGTGCATGTCTACTGTCAACCAGGAAGGAACAGCAACAGGGCAGAATGAGAAAAAATAACAGGAGGGCAAAATACTAAAATATAAACACTGGTGGGTTTATTATGGGTTTATTATATTCAGAAACTGAAGGAGGGATTCACATAGCTGTGAATCACACAGCAAGTTAGAAACTACCCAGGAGTGTTTAATGTATATTATATAATAACCTGTATAATTTAACATATGTGTTTAATATATATACTTAATATATATATTATTTATTTATATATATTTTATGTATTTATTATATATATTTAATATACAGGTTAACAGCTTATTATATAATATACGTTAAACACTCCTGGGTAGGTTCTAACTTGCTGTGTGATTTGAGGTGAGCTATTCACTCCCTCCTTCAGTTTCAGAATCTGTCAGATAAGGATAAAAATATTTGTTGATATCACCGGTCCAGTCTGAGGATGCCCTGGTATTTGAATAGCAGCCATTCATGTGTACAGTGTTACAGTTTTTATCACTGAATTATAGATAGCGCTGTGAGTACTTCAGCTACTCAAACACCCATATAAGCCACGGACAGAAATTCCTCTCTTATTCACTGTGGAGTGGTACTTAAGAAACAGACTATGGGTTCATTTTCTGCTCTGTGATCAACATTGCCTCATCCAGAGTGGGGTAGACTGCAGTGACAAAGAAATTCACTGCAACATGTATGCCACAGTGTTAGCTGCTGCTCAACATGGCTTATCAGAGATCATGGGAGACTTCCTCCCCTCCCCTGATATATCTGGGGAAGAGTTCATTTCTGCATTTTTTTATACGTGTATATATGATTAGCTGCATATTGATATACATCCTGATATTGAAATAAGTCTGGTATATAGCAAAAGATAATGCTCCATTTATGAACATAACGATGCATTGCTTGACCTGTCTGACCCCAATTATCTGGTGGACAACTGCATATCCAATTAGACAGTAAATATACATACATGAACAGGCTTAGAGTACAGAAAGGTTCAACAAAATAGTTGACTCTATTTGTTTTCCTTTTATTGAAGATAACAATATTAGATCTACAAGAAAACCTCCAGAGCGAAATACTTTTCTTCAAAAAATTCATTTCCTGCTGCCATAGAAACAGTCTTAAACTGAGCAAAGCAGAGGTACAAAGTTAGTGTTCACTGAATTCTTATATTCCAACAACTCATCCAGGCCACAGAGACAAGGTAATAGGCAAGGGCAAATAGCAACTCGTAATTCCTGGAAAGAGAATAAGAATTTACAAAGAGGAATACTTCTGTGTTCAGCCAAGCTTTATCTCTTTGCTCCAAGTGCAGATGGATTTTCTTGTAGGGAAAACAAGTGCCAATAAAGCAAGTAAGTTCACACATTTCTGTAAGATACAAAAAATGCTGTTTACAACAACATCACTATGTAGATGTATTATTTCAGTACGAATGTATATCAAATCATTTCAGGCATGAAACTTCAATCCTGCTCAAGAACTCAGCTGCACCTATAAAACAAATTAAAACAGAGCAGGCAAAAAAAGAGAAGTAAAAAGCATAGCAGACTGGCTGCGACCAGTGCAAGCCTTCTCCTCTCACACACACAGACACACGTGAATCTCTTCAGTTCTGCCGTGCTGCTGAAGCTAGACAGGGGAAGAATTGTACCCCACAGCCCGGACCACTCTTCAGGACAGGGCTCTTGATTGTAAAGTGGCATTGCTAGAGTGATGAGGACTGTGGAGCCCTAAGCATGATCGGGGCCTCAAGGGGCTTTTATAAAGTTGATAATAATGATATGGACAAAGGCGTTGATGACAACGCACCTCTAGCAGACACAGAGCTGTGCTACTAACAAAAATCCTGCAACAGATAAATTATCAAGCCTGGGTTGCTTGAGCTCTTCGCTTTCGCTGGGGCATTTTCGTGCATAGTCATTTATCTGGCTTTCTTCATTCACTATTTATGTGCAAGACATCAGTCGGTCTAAGCAATGCCATGCTCTTGTGCTCTGAGGTGAGCTAAGCATATTGATTTCCTCATGCATTAGACCTAACTCCAGAAATAAAATAATAAACATGTACAATATATATAGAAGGTGTAGGACTTATCTGCACAGTTCAGTGACGGTAGTCCAGGACTTGCTCTGCCCACAACCATGACTTGGCAAGCCGTAAGGCAGGTCCTCTGTAGAAGCCATAGGAACACACTGACGCTGTGCTGTGTCTGTGCCCTGCTGAATACTCTGACTCATGGTTATTGTCAAAGTTAGATGACATATGTCACAGATTAGAGAGTGATCACTCTCAGCTTATCTATCGCCTACCAAGCAGCAGTGGCGAAAAAGGCAGTGTGTCCCCCTTCAGCAGCAGCAGTTCACAGCCAGACCACTGAATTGACCTGACCTGACATGAATATGGGGGATCCAGCAGCTGGGGTACAGCACAGTCTCTTACAAGACTTCTGGTGGAAGCTGCTGCATCTAGCCCGGCTAAGACTGAAAGGGAACCTGAGTAAGAGCTCAGATAGACATATTCCTATTGTTTGACCCATCTTAGAGCATTGCAGCATCTGGTTTGCAGGCAAACATGTAGGTATGCCCTTAAAATATCTGGAAGAAAAGTACACATAATTAAGCACATCTTTCCAATATATATGCTCCTGTCTTGTTTCCAGTACACTGAACACAAACCTACAGTGTGGATTTGCTGTGGGATTTATTACTGTACATAGACTGAAATCTGACCGTTGAACCAACAAGCATCTTAAAAAAAACAAAAAAAAAAACCAAACCAAAACAAAACCAAAATCAACAAAACAACAGTGGTTTTAGCCAATTTTCACTCACAGTTACCAAAGGTGTGCAAAAATAGTAATTAGATACCTGTACTTACACCCACAGGCATGAACACAGTGTAAACGTTTTTTGTTTATATATGCTGAGGGTCTCAACCATCACTTATAAAAATTATTAAGACAATAAAAATATGTCAGCCTTTGGGTTGGTATTAGTTCTGAAGGCCTTTGCTAAAATTGAACAGAGGTGAAGCAACTACAAGTTTGAACTACATCATATCAGATGCCATCTGCTTTCTTTACAGTCTGTATTTCACTCCTTTTGCTCTCCCTTCCATTTGATTTAAAATACATTTTTAATCCTGGTCCCATCAGTGCAGCATTCTCAAAGAACATTTCTCATGATATAGAAGGTTTCCATATGGGTGAAGGTAATGAAAAAGTCATTTATTTTCAGCTTTGGGGCAATTCACAGAAAGCTGCCTAGTGACTATGCGGGTTTGTAAAAACAAATCATTTGAGTTCTCCAGGCCCTAGGCTTCTTGACAGGTTATGTCTTGGCAGGCATCTATTTCATCTTTCCAAATATTTGATAGAATTTGCATGGCTTTTTGACAGCTAAACTCAGTGTTGCTGGGAGCTATTATTCCACTGCAGCCCTGCTTCATCCTCCTCTATCTGCTCAGCCATCCTCTGTCTGATGTGGGTAATGATTTTAAGACCAAATGCAGCTGCTTCAACAGGAATTCTGCACTGTCTCCAAATCTGATACCGTTCTTTTCAGCCCACAGAATGAACAGTTTTGGCACAAGAACTTTATGGTGTTGACTCTTGAAGAGAGGATGATGCTGCTAGGTGGCTACAGCAGTTTTGGTTTCCAATTGTATGCCCTACTTCCCTGGAGGTCACCAACATGCAACAGTGACAGGTGAAACAGCTCCCAGATCATTGCAGTTCACAAATTGGGATACCAGTTGAACCTGGACCAAGTTTTATATTGCTGCTGTAATGGGCTGGCAACAGCAGTGGCCCCAGTGGCTTCACTGGTCATCATCCAGATGTTCTTTGCCATAAAGGTGGTGATCTCCAGGAGGGGGCTGGGAAACAGCTGGCGGCAGTACACCTTCAGCACTGGGACTTAAACCCACTGCTTCAGCCCCCTATGAAAAACTATGATTGTCCAAAAAAGTCAATTGTTCATTTGACCTCTACTCCCACTTAGTAATAATAAATAACTCATCACACATTAACAAATTACTTTTATCCTTCTTTATCTTGTTTACAAGGCCTTTACTAGATTCCAAGTTGGTTAAGATAATCTTACTACTTCAGTGGCCAAGGCAGCTCCTTCCCATCAACGTCTGGTCCTGGGCCTAGAACAAAGATTTCGAGTTTAGACGTCTCTGGTTTTATCCACACCTTACTCTTACACACCTTATTGTGCTGCAGTGTGGTCTTAATGACATTTCCTCTTCCAAACTTGAAAAAGTGATGATGGATTTGCTTTTTAATCACTATCCCTTCCTGAAAGTGCATGGGACTGGCATTCTTTGTCTTTAATTAGTCATCTGTTGGATTCTAGATGACATTTAACAGCATAATCTCTGACCTGAATAGCGTGAGAGCTGCCTATTTGGAAAAATGACTCTTTTCTCATGGGATATTGTTACTGTTTCTGCCAAAGGTGCTGCTCCATCTGGAGCCCTGAAAAATAAAGGAAAAGGAATGATGACAGATGTTTTCTTCTAGGGTCTAAGCTCCAGGACATCTTCATCTTTTGACTAAAACTGCAATGGGTATTGTTTGACACTGAATTAAATCTTGTTGAACCTGGGAAGTTCAACCATTTCCCTTCACTGAAGATAGATGTAGCAAACGTTAAGTAAATTTTCCTGCTAAAAACAAAGGCAAAGGAATCCTGTTGCTATAGGTAAAAGGGATTTGATATATTTTTATTTGAAGCATGAATGGATGCTGGGAAGCTCAGGTAGAAAAGGAGTGAGGTGCTAATAGAAGACAAAATAAATTAGACTTGCTTGGGGCTGAGAAAGAGGTAGAAAGACAGGCTTGGTCCCAAACTAAAAGACTGTGAGGAGGAAATGATTGGATTCCTCCTCTACTCACAAAATCCAAATTTTCTGTGTCATTGCAAATAAACAAACCAGCACAAACTAACCCAGCTCTACACACCGTCTCTTCTCCTCACCGGAATATCCTAAAAAGCCCCAAATGTTTTCTAGGTACTTGGACCAAAAGGAAGGCAATTATCTGTGTTATGTCTTTCGGGAAGAAGAATAATTTGTGTGGGTAGATCTATTCCCTGCTGATCTACATTTGTTCATGTTTCTGATGGGTGTATTCTGGTTAATTAAGCTTTACATAATTTGTTATTGAAATAATTGCTAAATTATTTAATTTTTAAGTAATTGTAGGGTCTAGATCTGGAAACAGGTGGAAAAAAGAAATAGCATAGTTGCCCATGGAACATTTTCAGTCAGGTATTTTACTTTTCTTCCATTCTCTCCCTCTTTTTGCCCCATCTCTCAGGAGGATGGGAGATATTCCGTAACTTGACCTCAATTATACCTTTGCTCCAGTTATCTGACTTTTCCCTCTCTCTTACTATAACCAACGTGTAATCATTACTTGGAGACAGCTGGAAGCGTCTCCTAAAAGAAAAGCAGGGAAAAAATGAGCAAGAGAGACCATGTTTTGTAGCCCACCCAGAAGACCAAAAGCTTTCTCTTTTCAATACAACTCCCCATGAGCCTGTTTTGTAAATAAAGCCAGGGTTCAGATTCAAAGAAAAAATAAATCAAGCATAATTAAGAGAGATTTACAGAAAAAAACTTGAAAGTTATCTTAGCTTTCTAAACTGTCATTTACTGACTCGTATATGACCTGTATCAAACTAAACATCTTTGTTTAAAACTAAACATAATTCTCATTATCAAAATGATCCTTTGATTCCTCTCTATCTGTCATTCTTTTCTCCACCCACAGTGGGTTGGCCACATGTTTAGAGCTCACTGAAGTGGGATGCTTACAGAAGAGAAGGGAGCTTTTCTACCAGGTAACTGTCAGCAAAACGACGTGTTAAAGAGCCTCTTTCTTTCTCACAGAGCCAAGGATATAATTGGTGCATGGAGCACACTGGTCTTACACTTTACAGTTTTCATTTTTCATGATAGACTTCCTGTATCTTATTCTTCTGGGTAATTTCATGGTTTGTGCATTTAAAGGGGGAAATGGAACTCCAGTTTCATCACAGGTGTTGTTGACTGATAGAGAATAAAGTCTATTTTTAGATCTAGCTAGCTAATAAGAAGTTTAATTGTTTATAACTAATGTTCCAAGACCCAGATGTTGTGCTAATTGCAATAGATGGTCTGAAGCGCGAGAAACAGATGCCATAAATGACAAGACATGAAAATGTTATGCCAATGTACTTGAAGTTCTACTTCAATATATCTTATCATCTACTTTAAAAAAAGAAAAAAAAGAGACTTAATATCTCAAAATGTAAGGCTTTTCTTCAAAAAGATCTATTACAGCTGGAATTAAGCTTCATCCAAAATACCACTTACATCACTTACCACTCAATAAATGCAAGAAAAAGATTTTGAAAATACAAACCCATAGAAAGTGAGAACTGCTTGGGGAAATTTCACTGGGAATTTTTAGATTTGTCTGTCTCCTCATCTTGTTCACATTGACTCTTTATTCAAGTCAAATCACTTTTAAGTTTTCCCTGGATGTCATCTGGTCCAAACTTTACCCAACGCAGGGCTAGCCTCCAAGTTGGATTAGGTTGCTCAGGGGCTGGCCCAGGACACAGAATCTCCAGGGATGAACATTGCACATCTGCTTGGGGCAGCTGTGCCAGTGTTTAATCGCTCCCACGGTGGACAGGTTTTTTTCCCTTAGAAATCCAGTTAGAACCTCTTTTGCTGCAAGTTGGGACTGTTGTCTTTTGTCCTTCAAGCATACACCCCTGAGAGGAGTATGGTTTCACCTTCTCAACAGCCCTCATTTTGCAGCTGAAGACTGCAATAAGATCCCCCTTAGTCTTCTGAAAACTAAGCCAAACAAACCCATCTCCCTCTGTCATGGAATACGTTATGTGCTCCAGGCATCTTAGTGACCTTCTCTGGTTCACATGACCTTCTTTCTCTCGAGCTTGGCAGTATCTTTACTGTACTGGGGTCCCAAAACTGGATACAGTACTCCAGATGTGGCCTCACAAGTGCATAAACAGAAGGGAGCAATCACTGATGGTTACATTTTTGCTAATGCAACCCGTCTTTCATATACAGTGCCCATCTTATTCACAGTGCTGCTAGTACTCAGTATTTGTCTCTATAGCCACTCAGGATCCAAACAGGCCAAATAATTGTATTCGTGTAAAGCCCAGTTGAAATGAAATCTATGATACCACTTCTTTAAGGAATTATTAAACAAGTGTTTAATGTAATATCTCTTCAGAGAGTGTCTGATGAGGGGAATAAATCTAGATCTCTGAATCTAAGATCATAAACCCTTAAACCACGTAACATGGAAGTCCTGTTATTTCAAAAGCTCTTCTAACTTCAAGTCTCCAGCCACTAATACAGTATGCAGAAAGCGATGTTTAGTACAGTTCCAAAATAGTCTGGGGTTAGAAACTAAACCAAGCGTTGGACTTTAAACTGGTTTGATGATGATGTTGTTGTCACTACTGTTATTCTACAACGTTCATTTACTCTGAACAACCACTAGTAATTGGAGACTGATTTTTGCTAGCAATTTGAAAGGTGTAATGCATCATGGAACATTTCTTCTGTTCTGCTCAGATAATTGTACATATTGGTCATTACGGTAATTTCTTTTCTTTATAAGAAGAGCTGGTGACATGTTGAGTACTCCTGTGTACACAAACTTGAAGTATTTATTTCAAGATATTTCCTTAAGTTAATTCACTTGTTTGCACAAATAGGTTCTACAAGTAACCGACCAGCAGTGGAGAACTAGGTCTTCATTTCCTCTCTTACATGTGCACTGGATTCTTCTTACTAAACAGAGCTTCCCAGAATGTTGTATGTACACTCTATTTAAACATATAGATATTACATAGTTATGTAGTTACTAGTTTTCTAAATAAGTGATGGCCTTAGATAATTTTCTTTAACTTGCTTTACACTATCCCTTCTTAAGCATAAACTACTTGTCTGCTAACCAAGGTCTGTCAAACATAAGGCATAAAAAAAGGAAGATGATTTATTTTGTTTGCTATGACAATTTTCAGGAAGGATCTAAAATGCTGTCTGAATGAGATCATTTTCATGCAATGTTTTTTCAAAGTCTATTTAGGCATAGGCAGTGATTTTGATAAAGCTTACAATAATGTAGGGATTGAACTAATAGTTTCTCAGGTCACCTGCCAAAAGATTAGAGAGAATCAATAAGCAATTACCTATATGATTCTGAAGCCAAAACTGATCTCGCTGTTGTGACAAAGCACAACCACAAAATGAAAGATAGACAAGATTTTTACGTAAGAAGGCAAATTCTATTCATGTTGATATCACTGAAACTAGAATTAATTTCACCTGCCAAAAGATTAGAGAGAATCAATAAGCAATTACCTATATGATTCTGAAGCCAAAACTGATCTCGCTGTTGTGACAAAGCACAACCACAAAATGAAAGATAGACAAGATTTTTACGTAAGAAGGCAAATTCTATTCATGTTGATATCACTGAAACTACAGAATTAATTGTCTCAACCTCTGGACAGAAAAAGTGAACAAGCAGCTGTTCACCTACGCAGATAAAGCCTGTATCACTGAAAGGCACATCAGGGAGAGCAAAGACAGTCTCCACCATTTACTACTTTTGTTTATCAGTCAGCATCTCCATTTCCATCTCTTGACGTTTAACTCTTCAAGTCCTGTGCTGCTAGCACACTGAAGCCACACGTCTAGAAATGTTGGTCAGAATCATAGTGTCAAAAAAAGTTAAAGACATATTTCATCCAGAAAAAAGAATTAAAAAAAAAAAAAAAGGCTTTTGCTGGTGTATGTTAGTAAATTTGCATATAAACTGCAGCTCTGTTAGGAAAATCTGTTGGTTCAGCTAAACTTATGAACAGTATACCGGCAAAATCTTTCTATTGGACACGAGTCCTTTTTCCAGGACACCTTATACAGGAATGGAAACTACTAAAGCCAACCCATGTCCCAAGAGTTTGAAACTGCTGACAGGGCAGTCAGGCTACTGGTAGTCAAAAGCCACCCAGCTACTGTGCCAGCCACACTTCTTCAGAGCAGAACTAAATTACACCGTGCTTAACACCAGTGACTGGGTACACTCAGTGTCAACACACCAATCCTGGTGGAAAAACATTTTAAAAATTCATGTAGACACCTCCTACATGAAGGAGAACTTAGAACAGCAGATATGGGGGAAGAAAAAGGAGTATGACTGGGGTGGGGGGAGGAAGAGCACAAAGTTACATAAAAAGTCAGTATACAGAAGTGCCTGTAGAGCCCTATGGAGCAGAAACAGGCATTTTCCACTCTGAAATAAAACTTGCCCATGAGAACAGTTCAGTTACAAAAAATTCACTCGGAGCAACTGTGCAGGCTCGATTAAAACTGTGGCTTCACAAAGGAGTTTAGCTTCCATGGCTGTCAGTCCAGTATATTTAATGCTCACTGAGCTTTAGAGAAAAAACTAAAATTTTTAAATATAATATTAAGCAAAAGACTATGGTCATCATGAAGAAGATGGATATTTAAGAGAAACTAGAATACAAAGCCAAGCAGCCTGAATTGTCCACATTTGATTAATTCACAGAAAAATACCTGGCTGTATTTCAGTTTCAGCCTTTATAAAAACAGCTACTTATTCATCTACCAGAACAACTTTTGCACCCACCTGACCAGAAATTGATCAACAAAGTATGCTGTAAAAAATGCTTACGATTCCTAAACAGACTACAGAAAAAACAAATCCTAACTTAATGACTCTTTCCAAATTTTCTGTATTCCACTCATGACAGAAATGCATTTCACTGAATAGACCCTCTTTGAAACACTATGGTGTATTATTGTCAAATAAATTGCTTCCTAATTAATCAGCTTGGGGAAAAAATCCTCCAAGAACTCCTATTACAGTATGGTCAAGTAACAAATTTAATTCCTTTTGTCTTTTTATATTCAACAAATATTATAATAAATGAGTGTGCAGATGGGAATGTCCCCCAGAACAGGGCCTGTTAAGTGAATATCCAAAAATTAAAAGTATTCATACCAAAAACATGAACCTAAGAAAGAAGGAAATTTCTTAAGGGAAGGGAAACATACCTGATGTACAGGAAAAAGCAACACACCACAACATGTGACCGCTCTTTTCAATCAAAACTAATAAGCCTTTTCAATGTCATATATTAAATATGTGCAAAGAAGTACTCAGAAATTATATTAATAGAATTGCTTAGCAACTTATTTCAAATAACAGACAAATGCAAGGAAACCACAAATCCTTCACAATTAATTAATAGAAAGAACATATCATTGAATAAATTATTTGAATCAAATTATTGTCTTGCATCTCCCAGTTCAAGTTTCCATGACAACTTTTTTTTGCTCATGAATAGCAGGTAGTACCAAAGTATGATTCAGATGTACTCTACACTTTATTTGAGTTTATAAAGTAAGCGCCTTATTAAAGAGAATAGAAAATACACGCTTATGATGTTCATTTTACAAAGTACATCAGCATGCATTACAAAAGACACCACAACTGTGATGTTATAGTAATTATTTCAATTTAAACTGCTGACTGCTGGCAATAGTGGCAAAGATTAGTTGAGGTTCGTAATTCCAAATCAAGCCTATGTTTACAAAATATTTAATTGCTATAAATGAGACTAGTCAAATTTATTTCAAATCTGAACAAGTTTTGCTTGCAACTGAAATATTTCCATATGTAGCAGGTCTAATCTTGAAAATTGCAAAGAAACTAAAACTCCTGTTAACTTCAAAGTATCAGTATATGAATGAACAGCAGTAGAAAGTACAAGGCTATTCCATTCTCATTATGTGAGCTGACTGTTAAATGAAAAGCAAGAAGTTTATGGTACAAGTAGCTTTTTTGTCCTTCCACTGACTGTGGTGTCATCAAACAGAAAATATTTTAAATAAATGTATGATTTTGGGGCCTTTAGTGCCTTTGTATCCAAAAATACCCAAACTTTTGAGGATGATAGGATTAAAAGTGATGAAGTTGATACAGCATGAGGCAGGGAGCTTTGCAATACAAATAAATGAGCTGGACTTCTTTTTTAGGATAAATACTTCTTACACAAGCTCGATTCTCCACCTGAGTTCATCAATTTGAAAACCTCTTAGAATTAATAGGGTAGATTTAAAAGAAAGCATTTGCAATTATCACAAAGGAAGTGTTCAGCTTTCCCCAAAGTACACGTTTTTTTCTGTCTCCTGAAGTAGCTCTGGAGACAGGTGCAGAGACACATGAGCTTGCTCAGCACAGCTTATTAACTCCGGCTCAGAGCCATGGTAATGAAGCTATATGATCTGCAGGACAAAGCTGGCCCACTTCCAGGCAACGTTAAGTGCAGTCAGAGCAAACGTACTCACTTTTTGTATCTGTCCATAAAAATGTACTCACAGCCAACATTTAGCTTCATGTATTTATTCTGGTTGTCTCCATGTTTAGAAGCTCAGCATGAGATACACCAGGAGTGAGTTTTAGAAATGTTCTGTGCACATTGAGGCATCAGCTATGTTAACCTCCAGGAACAGAGCTGTTCATCTGAGTTTACTGGCCACATTTGAAAAGACTGGCCATGGTGAGTGGTTTTCAACCTGAGGACTCATGCATTATTTCTAACTATGAAAACCAAGCCTATTCTCAACAGGTTAAGGTTGCGAATAAAAGGCACATCTACCAGAGTGCTTTTTAGGGAATCTGCAAGGTGAAAAGCACTGGCAGGTCTACCCAGGAACGTACTCTGTTCACTGCCATGGAGCATCACTCCATATCTCCCACTGACTGTACTGAGACTTCTCATCCCACTGAGTCACTGAAAACACAGATCACGTGCAGAAATTTTTCTGCCCTCCATTTGTCAGTAACATTTTCCTCTATGACTAAAGTCTGTGCATGGCATTGTTACTTAGCTTTCTGTATCTGCACAGGGCATCTGTTTTCTGTCGCCTTGTGCTAATGAATATTTACTCACAAAAGATTGTCACCAAGCACTACTTCAATCTGTTGCAGAGAAATGCTGATTTCAAGTGTTTCAGAGTGTTTGCCTGAGGCATTCATTTGACCAATGCCTTTCACTTACTTGTGAAAGAACACATTTTCAGGCACTTTTAACCAGTTTCTGTTGTTATCTTTTGTCCTTCTCCCGGAGATGTGAAGAATCAAATTCTGTAAATAAAAAAGTAGGTTTATCACATCACATTCGTACAGCATAAACTCTTTTCCCAATAGTCTGTACACAGGCTTTCTCACGTGGCATTTAGAAGGGCTGATTTACTAACATGAGTCAAAGTCACAAGTAAGAGGTAGGTATTATCCCAATTCAGAACTGTGTTGATTGATCTCAACACAAGAAAATAGGAAGAAAACACAGAGCACAGCTGAGCCCCAAATAGCCAAGATTAGTATTTTAAAGGCAAGCTCAGTTGTTCTTCTAACACATATATAGTTATATTATCATATTATCAGTAATTTCTGCCCCTGCAAAAAGTATTAGGAATACTAAATATTAATAAAACCACTGAATGAGGTGTTATGCAGTTCCTCATAGTCTATACCATGTCATCTCACTTCTATACGCTACACACACCATATGTATAAAACCAGAATTCATGAACACTAAAGTATGACAATATTGTATAGGATTGGCAATATTTTTCTCTGCTTACAGCATTTTCTTCTTACGTATCATGTATCCAAACGATTGTGCTACAGAGGAATCAAAGCCATCAATAAATTATATGAGCTAGCTTTTCTAAAAAAAAAGAAAATATGGATTTGAGGTTTTAAGTCTTTTAAAACATTACCGTTTTCAAATATACTAAACATTGCAGTTTTAAAGCATATTTCTCCATAAAATTCCAAAGCTAGAACAAATACTGGATTAAATTAGATTAATAATGGTTCATGAATAGAGATTATTTTGGAGAAAAAACCTACATAACTATATATTTTGAAAAAGAGAAGGAAACATTTCTTTGTCATACTCTTTTTTTCCCCCAATCATCTGTTGAGTTTAGAGGTTTCAAAAGTTGGAATAAATCTCATGGGTGATAAATTAATGGGAACTACACATTACTGTGATCAAAGTCACCAGATAAATTGTAGGGGGTTGGCCTATTTATCAGGTGAGTAATCCCACATTCGTATAAATTTATAGGTAGACCAGATGGAATGCAGCATGGATAAGTCTCTCTACTGAGGTTTTACCTGGAAAATACCTCAGTATTGTAGCACCATACAAAACATGACACATCCAAGATAAAGAATTATATTCTCTTTTGCACAATGTAATGGCCAATTTATATTTTGTGACATTACACATCTTTATAAAAAAACAAGGGTGTGCTTACAAATATTTAAAATCCAGAGAATATTCCAACAACCTGTTATGTGCCATCTTTCGGAGCGAAACCTACTTCCTACCAGTGACCTTTCATATTAAGACCATAATGAGATAAACACATGGTGACTATCTTTCTTTAAACAAAGGTTTTATTTTGGTGTATTAGGTTATCTGTACAGCAAAGCACACAAATGACTAAACTTCAGTAGAAACTCGTAAGTGCTCCATTAGCTCCATTTTGTGCAAACAGTTCGGTGAACCATACCGAATTGTAGTAATGAAGCAGCAAATATTTTCAGCACAACACATAATGAGTGCCTTGATTTGGAAGTTAATCCACAGAATGCATCAAAAAATATTACCTATATTCACTGCATGATGAATTTCTGTGTGCATACATGCCTGCAAAAGAGGGTTAGCAAAACTCTATGGAAACAAAGAGTTTATGTTTTCATTGCAGCCATGTGAAGTACAATTCCGATTGCGGAACAGATCAAGGGCCTTGCATAATGATGTTGAACTATCATTCTCTGCAAGACCACACGTACTAAAAAGTCTTACTTCTGCCAAGAGTAAAAAGCTGCTCGCTCTCCTCTCCATCTGCTTCCAGTCTCCCAGGGCCACAAGGACCCTCTTCACACAGTCCCTGTTCACACTGCATACCACTCCATGCACAGCAGCTGACGCAGAACTTTGTGCTACACACTTGTACAGCTTTATGTGCTGAGCTGCATAAGCAGCACAAGCTACGTGAGCCACAGGTCCTGATCTTTGGAAGGTAACTATGTTAGCCATCTAGGGATGAGAAGGGCTCAGTCTGTGCAGCGCATGTTCTCTCAGGCTGAGGTACTGCACCTCTCTCTGACTCAGAGGGAAGTAACTCTGAAGGTGTTCAGCAACTCCCAGCATCAAGCCCAAAATTTAGAAGATAAAGATTGGTTCTGCAGTGGTGGAACCAGTCAGAGCTTTCTCATACCCTCAAAAGAAGATACAGCATTTAAACTGGTCAGAAATGGCTGACAATAATATGGCAGCAAATTATAGCCAACAAGCCTTGGCACCATGACTGCTTGGAAATTCTGCCTAAATGTCAGCTATCTTCAGCATGAGAGTGACAAGACCTGGCTCTGCACAGCTTTAATTTTATTTTCTTCCACTCTAGACACAATAAGTCTTATATTAAAAAACAAACCAAAACAAAACACTTCACAGGCTACTTTAAAAATATATTCAAAGCTTTTGGTATTTTGCATAGAGACAAAAACTTAAATCACAACACACTATGATGGAATGACTTTGCATAAAAAAGCACATGCAAGGACACAAGATTTTGTCATGCAAAAAACCAATTTGGTTTATGATGCAACATAGCAAACGTTGCTGAACTTCTCCCAGATCATTTCAAAGCAAGAATAAAGGTATGGCCAAATTTTCAATTCACTTTAACCTATGTGCCTAAGTCCTCCCCATCTACTTGATGGTCTGTATGAGCTTCTGTTTAGTATTATAGCACTGGAATCAAGATGATTTTCCTTTCTAGCGTAGTATGTTGCTGCCAAGAGTGAGTCATCTTAATCACATGGCTTTTTAAGTGGCTAGTACTTGCTTTTTGAGTTGAATAAATTAAGCTTTCTGCAATCCTGACCTGCTGTGGCCTCTTTTTAACATAACTGTTTATCTAAGATCAGATAATGATAATAGACAAATGCCCAGTTTCTGCGCTCACTTACGTTTGTGTAAATCTGCAGCTTTGCATCTGAGTTCAGTGGAGTTATTCCAGAGGCAAAGTGACATAAGTTTGTGAGTATCCCTTGACCAGAAATAGTGCTTTCTCTGACAGTTTTTTTAACCTAAGCCTAAAATACAGCTATCCCTCTAAAATCCTCTAAGTTACGGCTTCCGTGATAGCTCAGATACACAGCATGTATAGTGCCCTACAAAAAAAAGAGAGGGAAGATGTCCAAGCACTAACAAAACGGTGTTTTGGTCCAATCTGCTTTCAAATGTGTTTTTCTAGAGATGGCCAGAAAGCAGCTTGGTTATGTGGTGCAAAATGCAATCACTCTAGCAGTCAAGTGCATTATACTGCTTCTTTAGAAGCTAATGTACTTTTTACTTAAAATAATCCACATATCAGTATTTTATTTTTCTCTCAGTAACTAACTTGTCTTTTATCTAAATGCTTTTCATACCAAAGCTAACTGGTACCTGCTTTTATTTTTAATTTTTAATTTTTAAACAACTATATAATAGCAATGTAAAGAATGCAGAAGTATGTGGACACGATTGCAGATTACCTTTAACATTCAGATTTAATTGTATCCCTCTTCTCTTTATTTTCAAATCACTTACTTTCTTAGGCCCAAATCTTATATTTATGTGCATTTAACCTTAAGCACACAATTAATAGCACCGTTACCCTGCAGGCATGCAGGTAGTCTAATGAAACTGTTTTCACTAGCTCTTCACTACAGATCAGGCCTTCAGATAACAAGTTCTTGAGGCTGGAAATGGCATTTTTAAGGATTTTATTCACATCTAGGAGGGCAGGGCTCCATTCTTATTTGAGTCATCTGAGCACTACTGAAAATGAAGAGGTAATGGGCAGAGATATCTCAGAAATCAGGCTAGATTTAACAAGTTATTTTAATTTGAACCCTGCCTGTTTCTTGGTTTATCTGTAAAGAACAAAAAAGGAGATTAGCTGCAAAAATAGAAAAGTGTGTTCATGAGCAACTTAGGATTTGGAGAAGCATCCAGAATGAGCATCAGGCTGTGATAGAGTACACGTCTGGCTAGGCTTCAGCATCAATGCTTATCAATTACCGGGGCTCCCGCACACACTCTGTGATTCCCCCACTTCAGGGGCAAGTGTGTCATCTGACACTCACCTTTAGGGCTGTGTGCAGTGGGCAATGACATATCTACCCTGCAGGCAGAGGTTTTCCTGGAGGCGATCCAAGCAGGCTTTATACAGGTAACTGCAATTACAGCAGTGTGGGGTTCTATACAATCTGTCCCCACAAATAAACACTTGTGCATCTAGCTTCTGCAATGCTGCACACTGCTAAGACTACATTATTGTTAATGCCTGAATGGCTCAGTTTAACCTTGCAGGTGTCTGCATAAGTGAAGGTCATCCCTCCCCCTACATGTACAGGAAAAGAAGTCAAGACTTAGACCCAATCTCCTATCCCCCTACAATACTAAAGGATGTTCTCGTTTGTTCTGACAATATTATTAATTGTTCTGTTTTAATATTCTCTAATGTTCCCCATGTAGATCTGGCCAGTGCAATACATCAGCAGTCTTGAAGAAAGATCTTACTTCACATTTCGCATTCAATCAATTTCTGGTTTGAAAATAATGATTTTCTCACCATCTAAAAGTGTATTACAGTGTGTTCTGTGGGTAGCAGAACTAACAAGAGGGCTTCCTATGGGGTCGTGTTCTTTGTTCTCTGCACCCTTAGACAATACCCTCACAAGGCAAGAAATAGAACATGCAGCTGCTAATATGCAACTGTATGTGTGACTGTTGGCTGTCGAATGGGCTGCCAAACAGAACACATAACAGCTGAGTTGTCTGTCTTTTTTTCTCAGTGAGGGCTTCTGCTTCTACAAAGCTACTAGTTTTCATTAGATCTGGAGGAGTATACTTCATTCTAAGATTTTTTTGTCCCCCTTGAAATCAGTTGATGTCCAAAAGGGTTTAATAACTATGGGAAGGCCTGGCAGCCAGAAAGTCTGATCACAAAGGTTTCCTTAGGAAAACAGGCTAAAAAAAATAGTTGAAATATTAATAAAAAAGGAACTTATAATGTGTTCTTCCTTCTGAAAAACCCTTCTGGACAAAAACTGAAGAAGTGATTAGATCTTTCACTTAAGCAAAGGTATAGACTGTAGGCTTTTTTAACTGTGCCTGTGTTCTAGCTGCTTGCTTGCTCCAGCACCAGTTATCTATTGCCTGCTTCTGGGTTGTAAACGCTCCATGGGGTACGGGACTATCAACTATCATTTTCCACATATTAGCATCCTGCATAGAGCTTTCAAGCCTTGTTGGTCCTCAGAGGTACTACTAGCTCTAAATATTAAACAAAAAAGAAAAAGCAGTGCCAATAAAGTAAATCTATCATTCTTTTAACTACTCAGCTGCAATTCAGGCATGGCACGCTACCCGTCTTTAGCTTTCCATGGTAGTCTTTCCTTGACATAAACACACAAAACCTAAGATTTTTTGGTAACTCCAGACATTCTGCCTCCTACTCATTAGAGTGAAAAACCCAGCAACTTTATTGCACACTACTTTTGATAGCTTGGTTTTTGGAAGTAGTTGAGTGATAATATACTATCTCCCTTATAGCCATATGCCAAGGAAGTTCCCTATGAAGAACTACAGTGACAGCTCTTTCTGGGAATCAGACCATCACACATTTGAGACGTATACAGATCTATTCTCTTGGCTACTTATGTTCCTGCCCATCTGCTGGAGTGGCAAGGTGCCTGCTTGCAGACTGACGTGTCAGTTTCAATAAAGCAAAAATAACAATTAAAGGGAAAAAAAAAAAGCTTCCAGCTGACGTAATACTTCCAGCACTCATACTTCCACAAGGAATTCCTCCTCAGTCACAGCGATACCATATGCTTCTTTCACACAACACCTAGTGACACTTGTGCCAAACTTCAGTGGTAGGAGAAAAGAAGACCATGAGTTCACAACTGCCAGGATGACAGACTGTATATAGCAGTGGAAACCTGAGAAGTACACTAAGGCAACATGTGGTGTCCAAACATGTCACAAAGAAGCACAACTGGTATCTGTGGCTGGTGAAAGCATTCATCTCTGAAGTGTATCAGTTGTAACCGAGATATTCCAGTTTGCCTCCTCTAACTCCATAATAAAAAAAATGTAAAATAATTTTTTTAACTTGTGTTTCTTAGGCAGGTGTTTTGGGCTTCTCCCGGAACCTTTGTATCAGTATGTCCACATTAAAATGAAGTAATTTCTGACAAGCCCAAATTTAGCATGGGATTTGAAAGGCAAGCTGAGTTAACTCCTGTTTGCATGGGATCATGATAACAAACATTCAGCAAGAGAGATTTTGCCTTTGTGCAGAAACAGGGAAACCCATTGTTTCCAAAGGACTTACACAAGTTGGCATTCAATAAGCAGCTCCATGAAGAACGTACAAAAAGAGGATTCAATGTATTCCTTCTAGACGAGATGACTCTAAGGTTAACAGGAAGAAAAGTTGGTTAATGCTTGTTTATCCTATCCTCCCTGAATCCAGTGAGCAGATCTGCTGAGAAACAAAAGCCTTTCCTGTAGTTACTTCCTGGGACAGAGCAGAGTTTTTAAGTTTGAAGTAAATGTAATTTGGGGCAAAATACTATCTCAAAATGCCATATCGGGTTGCCAGTTTAGAGGCAAACTTCCAGAGTAGCTGCATATATTGTAGATTTTAGCCAGTTGAGATGGTTAATACACCACCACTAGGGAATTACATGTCAAGTTTGGAAATCTGCATTTATTCCAAACATCTAAATGACAAATTTGATCCTGACCAGGTAACAGCAGAGTCCTCCACTGAGAAGTCTGAGTGAAACAGCAAGTACACACTGGTAAGCAAAGCCAGCACTAAAAAGTGATAAATAGGCCAACAAACATAGTGAAATAGTGACATCTATGTTTGAAAACTGTTTTCATATGGATATCAGGGTGCTCTGAAAGGCTTCCAACTTCATGCCCATATTGAGTCATATGTGCAGGTCTTAGTGCACCCCAGTGCAGAATCAGGATGTGGCTGACCGGGGGTCAGATCCACAGAGGAATACAGGCTCCACAAAGCTGAGTGTGCTACAGTGATACCACGTAGCCCTTGTCTTTGAAGCCTTCCTCTCTCTACCCTGCAAATAAAGAGTTAAATATTTCAGAATGGGCACCAGAAAAATCCGTGTTTTGAGCAAGTACTACCTATAATGGTCAATAGAAAGGCTATGACAAAAGTCTTAAGCTTCCCTTTCCAGAGTTTTGACATTGTATTTACCCTAGCGAGAAGGCATATCTGCAAGGAGGCGGGGGTATTTGAGGGATATAGCCCCTCAATCGGCTCAGCCTGGTATGCAATCAATGTGCATGCCTGCATTGCAGCTGGGTATGTCCTCAATGGTCCCTGAACACAAACATCTTCTATAGAATGGACACCTGTGACCAGTGGCTGTTCTAGTCTAAGTTAAAGCCAATAGCTCTCAAGGGCAAGTGAAAACTTGTATCCCATTTTCCTGGTGAATAAAGCTATGGAGGTTTTCATATACACGGGACAAGAATTGAAAACCTATTTGTGTTGCAGTACAGATGAATACCACAGTGTGTAATTTATCATTTATAATTCATAGCTCATAATTGCTCTTAGTGAATGGGACAAATATTGTAGATTAATACTGACATTTTTCTTATTGCAGCCTGAAAGGATCTTCTAGTCTGCAATTTCCTAATTAAACAGGATGTGCAATCACAGAATGAAAGAAAAGCTCTGATTATCTTAGCCTGTGTCAGGCCAACACATTTCTCCAGTGAAACTACAATGGTGAGGGTTAATGAGCAGCATTAGTGTAAAATAATGTTAATCCTGCATTTTACCACCAGCAGATAACATTATTTCTCAACTATTGCACGGCCTCACAACTGAATATTTCATTCTCTGAATCACACAGTGCTGCTGTTTAAAAAGAAAAATCTCCTGGGATTTTACATCCTACTCAGAAAGAATATATTAAAATAGACTGAAACATCCAAAAGATCAATGGTCATCAAATAATATTATAGACGTGCATGGCAGAAGAAGGGGAGGGAGAAAGAAGGAAGAAAAATGCATGGATTAAACTGATTTCCAGCCCTGTGGGCTATTTGCAGCAAGCCAAGGCAATTTCTCTGGCCCATAGTTTTCTTCCAGCTGCCCTCTTTCCTGAGGGCTCAGTGGAAGCAGGTCGCAAGATGCATGAATTGTTATGGCAGCTGCAGCCTGCACCTAACTGCCTCCTTTTGAAGGATCCCTCAGGAATTGACACTGATTTATTCCAGATTTCTAGGAAGCATCAGATCTACCATATAAGCAGATGAGAACTGTACTATGTGCATAACTGCTTTTTCTGGTCAGGGGCTGAGCAGTAGGACTCACTGCTACCATTAGGAAAAACAACACTGCTCACTGACTAGAAAAATAGGCCATCAGGCAAACATAGGTATGTGTCAGAATTTTCTGGATTTAAAAGGGCACCACTTCTTTCCTTATTTGTCCAAATTAGGCAATTCCTAAACACATCAGGACTAGGAACTTCTAGCAGGGACATATGAGGACCAGAAATGGAAATGTCAGAACACTACAGAAAAGGCAAGATGCAAGACTTAAAGTGTCATTTGTTAGCTTTTTTGAGGTGGCCATTTTTAAACACTCCTCTCACCAGAAGCTTTGCGTGTCTGTTCTGCACGTCTCTGCGCTTCCATTTCCCCTGCTTCCCAGTGACCCAGAGACACAGTGACTTACAAGATTAGTCATTTGTATATAGACAGCAGCTCTTACAGTAATGATATGCCAGCACCCTTTTCAGGGTGAGAAATGCTGGCAGCGCAGTGAGTGCCGAGGGAATTGTGACAACCTCTTAAACCTATACAGAACCAAAAGGCAGAACACTTATCCATTGCTCTGCAACACAACTACGGGTTCCATTCTGACAAAGCCAGAGGAGCCGCGATTATGGAACACATTTGCCTACTGGTAATTTGAGTACCTAGATGCCCTCTCCTGGTTATCTGGACAAGAATAAACAAGGCCTTTTCTGTACAACAAACCTGGGATCTCTACCATGCCTTTTCACTAGAAAGTGAAGAATGGGGAAGAAACAAGCAGGTAGCCCTGGACCTGTCCAAGGGACTCTGCAAACAGAACACACCCTGAAGAAAAGTCAAGATATTGTGATCTTTCTCACTGTTGTCCTGCCCATTTCCACAGGGCAAGAAGAACCTTATTCCAAGAAAACAGAGAGTCAAGCAAAACCTAGAAGCCATTCTTCAAATGTGCCCAGTGCCAAATGAACTGAACACCCTACTCCTGGCTGGCATGCAAAGTGTCGTAGTAAGACTGAACTTATGGGGGAGGAAGAAAACTACTGTCACAAACCACCCTGAAAAGCTACCAGCACTACCACTACTACACAGTGGTAATTTAGAGAAACAAATAGTTATTATGTTTACTCACTGCCCACCTTGACTGACCTTCTCAACAACAAATAAACAGTTCAAAGCCATAACAATACTGGCAAGAATGAGTGGGTGTATGTTTATGTTAACTAACGTTTTGAAAATAAAAACTATTTCTAGAATGTGTGGCTGTATCGGCAGTTAACTTTTCCAAAATAAGTGTAGTGTATATACCATATACAGAGCAAGAGAGTGCCAATATACACACAAAACGTCTTGCTCTGAAATGAATCAGTCCTCCTACACAAAAATTAACAACCCTTGGCTTCACAAAGGCCGCATTCTCACAAGCAGAAGCTGGGGCAGGTTCATCTACCAGCTCCACAGAGCAGCTGAGCAGTTCACAAGCAGGTCACACCAGGCTACCAAGCAGAATTGGAAACTCCACACCAGGGACTATCCTACACCAGTTTTGAGTTTGCTTCTTAACTCAAGAGTAAATAGGTATATGCTGCTGTGGAGATCTCTGCACCAAGCAATTCCCATACTGACTTTCTGTGGCTTTTTCAATAAGTGTAAGAATTATTTATATCTACCTGTGGAAACATGTTAGCCTAAAAGTACGTTTAAGGGAACAGTCTGTGATTCGGCACTGGCACCCAGATTCACACATTAGTAAATGAGTCCTCTTTCGGGGATGCCCGGAGTGTCTGAAAATCCAGTTTACTAACTGATTCGCCTGAACCTGGGTTAGGGACTTCTTGTACTTGTTTCTACCATACTTTCAGTCCTAGAAGTACCACAAAAGAAAGGTCAATCGGTGGATTCACATCACAGGGGGGGAAAGACACTTGCTTAGAATCTTTTTTTTCCTCCAGAATAACCTAGTCTATTGCCCTGTTCATAGTGAAAGAAATCATAGAACAGGAAGAAAAACCCTTCACCCTGAGGAAACAAGCTCCAAATGCAATCCACCAGATGAAGACTTGCGATAGAGTGGCTACAGAAATTTCTGAAAGAAAAAAGTATCACACATTTAACAGAATTCTTAAAGCACCAGTATTTTACTGGGTTTTACAATTAAACATAGTTAGTTATTCAGGCTACCAACAGAAGCTGAGAGGAACTTCAGAAGAACTCGCACAAGTCAGCTGAATAGGCAAATACAATGGCAAACAAATTCAGTAACAACAAATAAAGTACATTGGAGAAAAAACTTTACAGCTAGGAGTCCTAAAATGTTTCCAATTAATATTATCAGTTCTGAAGGGAACTGACATGTCACTGTAGCCCAGTGAAGACCTTTATTCAGTGAACAGGTGCTGTTAGGGAAAGGAAGGAAAACATTGAAGTCCATTAATGAATGGGAGATGAGACAATAATAAAAATAATACAGTGCTTCTGTAGAAGCGAGTAGTGCAGGCTCAGCCGGAATTTTGTATGCCATTACCAGGCATTCTACCTCAAAACAGGTGGGATTATTTTCTAACAAGCTCAGGAAAACATAGTAAGAATAATGAAAAAGAGACCCTGAAAGACAGGAGTGCCTGTCTTCATGGCAAACTGGTAATAACATGTAAAATAGTGAAGGCACAAATCCTGGGAACTTGTTCATCCTGCCTCGTAATACAAGAACATAGAACTGAATAAAAGGTGAGAAACTGAGTATCAATTTTCTCATTCAAACTGCAAATATGCTGTGACCTGTGTTAGCACAAGGAGCCATTGAGACAAGAGTTTAGCAAGACTTGGCCATTTCTTTGGCTCTCCAGAGTATCTGGAATGCTGCTAATTGATGTTAACACCCTTTGAAAGATATAGCAAGCTTCATGCTTCTGGAATTTAGTCAACCTCTAACAGCCTCACCATCTACAGGTGACTTCACGCTGACCTACTGCCAGCTTCATACGCTTCCTCTAATTCAACTGGTACTGACAAAAGACAAAGTACGCTGCTAGACATATCACTGCTGCACTCAAGTTATGATCCTAGCAACTAGCAGAAACTTGGCATTATTGTCCTGTCCCTATTCCTCGGCATTCTTGGCATTACAGTGACCTCTGGTGGGTTGCAGGAAAAAAATCGTAAAGAAATGAAGAGGACAAAAAGCCAAAGAAATCACACCCTGCAACTTTGGTGGGAATTCAGTGAGGGCATGCAGAAATCCTAGCATTGAAAGTGCTCCAGATCACTCAAGACAGCAGGGCAGGAGCAATATCACACTAATGACTCACAAAGCACTTTAGAGATATTTCAGCTTCTACTCACAATGCTCCCTCGAGATACTATATCAGCTGCGTTAGGATTTCCTATAACATCACTAAAATATTGCATACACAGCAACCCCTTATTCTATACGAGGAAAAGGAAGAAAAGAATAGGTGGATCTGCAAGCTTCCTATGCAACACACATCGCAAACTAAAGCACGTATGTTAAACTAACCTTTCTTGGCTCTACTAAGGTCATATTTAACTATTTTTGTTTATTTTATTTTCTTCTATTGCACATTTTAATTGTGCCTGAAGCCAAATCACTTGTTTTTAGAAGTCCTGATAGTTTCAGTGACCTGTTTTGTGGTATGCTGCCACAAATACTGGCACCGACAAAACTCATGGAGCAGTTAATTGATGCTGGGAACACGAACAAGAGGCCACAAGCCAGGAAGGGCAGAAACTAGTTTTCTTGCTGAAGAAAGCACAACAGGGAATTATACCCTTACAGGGTAGTGTTGGAATTCACTCAGGAAAACTAAGGACACACCCAGACAGAGTGGAACAAAACAAGACATTTATTACAGATTCAGATTTTGACTGCTTATTAGTGTCCCAGGAAATCAATGACTACTGAAAGGGATGAGGAGCCAGAACTGTTTCTACTGCACTCCTTGCAGAGTGAGACTGAATATTGAATTGGGTCAGATTATTAACTTCACTCTCCCTTGCATGTAGTGGTAAATTTGTTAGAAACTAACGTAATTTGATATTTCCAGGGAAAAGAAAAAAAAAAAAAGCCCTCATCTGAGGATGTCAGTTGCCAGCTGTTGAATTATACTTTGAAAATAGGAAGTAAGAGTGAATGAAGAAATCACTGCTGCCGTGCAGTACTTTCTAGAACTGAAGTCAATGCCATCAAAAGCCTAAATAGGGTCTTTCAGTGCTAACTTGCCAGAAATATTCTCAGGTCTGATAAGATACTTCAGTGACAAGAAGAGGCCTTTTGTGCATGCTCAGGAAGTGCTCAACAGCATTTAAACGGAAGGGGAAAACCTGAGTTTAGGTAGTTGGTAAGACTCACTTCAGTACTGGGTTCTAAGCAGCTCACTGGAGCTGGGAAACACAACTCCTGTCCACACCTACTTAAGAGACACAGGCACCTCGCCGCTGGAAGATTGCAGTGCCACTCAGAGGCTGGCTTTATGGATTTAAAAGAAAATTGTGGAGAAGTATACCTCAGTGAGTGTAGACGTTACCACCACTCCCTCCCACGCTTTCTCCATTTGGCGGGATGACAAGTAGTGCATACAACACTTAGTGGGTCTTTTGGCTAGCCAGATGATGAGTTTTCACAAAACCTTCAAGAACTCAGTATTTCTCTAGCCGTTTGACAAAATTGGCTGAAACCAGCTTTAAAAATATCAGAAACTGACACAAAGCAAGATCATCTCAGTGATTAAATCATTAATCACATCTTTAGGAAACCAAACAGAAAACAGTATCTCACTATTTGGTGCCCAGGTTGGACAAGCCATACTTGTGAAGGCCCCACAGCGTGCCCAGCTCGCTGGCGTAAATACGCCGCACACACGGCAGCCCCCTTGCCACAGGAGAACAGGTACATCGGTACATTTCCCACCGCAGCCACTTCAGCACCAAAGCCCGCGGCAGCAG
>NW_008795885.1:3251636-3279480 GCF_000699145.1 Aptenodytes forsteri | reverse complement strand
ATGCGGCCCCTGCGCTGCGGGAGGAGCTGGCGCACGGCGCCCCGCCCCCCCTTTGCCGGAATATTGGTTCACCCCTCTTGAGGCACGCTGGGAGCAGCAGGGGCCACTGGTCTCTTCCTCGGCGCGCGGAGGCTGTTGGTGGTGGCTGGGGCGGCTGGCACGCGCTCACGGTGGGGGCGGGGACAGCCCGCCCGTCCGGTGTGTTGCCGGGCAGGGAGCTTTCCCGCCGGGGCGCGGGTAAGGAACTGAGGCGCCTTAACGGTCCTGAGCCTAACTGGTCTCCGCTAGCGGCGGTGGAGCGGGTCAGGGTGCTCGCTGAAGAGGTAGGCCAGGCTGCAGCGGGCGGGGGTCCGGGCCGGGCTGAGCCGGTAACGGGAGGGGTCGGCGGATGGCCGTGAAACGCCCTTCCCGAAAGCCTCGTGCTGCCCTCCCCGCTGCAGTAGGTGCAGCGGGCACGGGAGCTGGGAGGGCTTGGGGCCGGGAGGGCTTGGCCGCGGCTGGAGTGCCGGTTTGTGGGGGGAACAGCCGTGCCGTTTTAGCGCACGAACGACCTTTCCTTTTCCCCTTGTTAATCTTGTCTCCATGAAACAAAGCGTGGAGTGAATCGGTGGCCCTTCGTCCTCTGGAGTTTCTAGTTTTGAAGGTTCCTATGTGGGCTTCTCGCTGCAGCTTGGGAGAACTCTCCAAAAGCTCACCTTTCGGAAGAGCGGGTTTTCTTGTTTCTTTATATATTTGGTTTATTTTGAAGTCTTATGGGCAGGCTTTTGCCATGCGGCCAGCACTGCACAGTCTTAAATGCACCATATCCCGTTATAAGGACCACGCATTTTAAAGGAATGCTTTTTCAGTAATGTGGAAAAGATGAGTGGGGCTGTCATACGCAGTCACCTGTGCCTGGCTTTCTGAGATGTTGATGGGTTTCCGCATAATTCCTGGTTGCTGTAGCAGGCCACTGGAACTCGTGTAATAGTGTAGCTCTTAATCTTGAAGTGAGATGATGGGGGCTTTTTTTTCTTCGGAGCGGGGGGGGCATAGATTCTGATGTCTGTTCTTTGAAATTGGGCAATTGGTTCAAGTATTTCTTGTTGGGCTCATTGTACTGTTCCTGTGTCTCAGTTGCTCTTACAAGTGAAATTGTATTCTCCCTTTTCTTTCAGATGAAAGCAGTGGAAGTCTGTCGATGGTCTAAGCAAGCACCAACATGACCACAAGATGTCCCAAGAGCATGGTGTGCTTGGCTTTTCTTATTAAATGCTTAGTCTGTATAAAACTTTATTTACTTGTGAATTTTTAAGTATTTGCTTATTAATTAATTGATCTTTTTCATATGCTGTTAATTTAATTCTGCAGAGATTATCAGTTCCAATACTTAAATTTTTGCCTTTGTGTTGCCCATTCATTCCTGTACAGAATGAACGCGGTGTCAAAAAAGGCAAACAGGAATTCTTGCTCAAACTGTTTAAGGAGCTGGTTATTTACCTTTCTCCTCCCTGTTTTTGCAAGGACAAAAAAAATCTGTAGAAATTGTATGCTTGAGCAGTTATATAGTAGACTCTATGCTTCAGTCTTTTTAAATAAAGAATCTGACAGTTATTAAAGAAGGAGAAACTAAAATGATAATGGCTACTTTTAGTGTTGTTTAGCTGTCCTGTCTATCATGATAACTTCTTACACCTGTGCTGCAAGTAATTAGTACATAATATTTCAGACTCCTGCAGTGGCCTTTAGTTTTTCCATTGCAAAAAGATGTCTACAGCTTCAGAATACTCAGCTACAGAAAAGAAGAAAATCTTCTTTAATGAGGAAAAAATGTGTGTTGCCTTTGTGCATTTGCCTTTTTGTTTTTTATGTCCGGTGTCAGAAAGGTATAAAGAGAATCCTTCTGTAGGACTATTTGGTATTGGACAATAGTGATTCTACTCTTTTGCTCTACATAGAACAGACTTTCTTTGATGCACTTTTGAAAGTGTAAAGTATACTTTAATATTGCTAGCAGCAGTGGCCCTTACCTTGGGGATTGCAGGGCCTGTTCCTACCAGAATGCTTAACGCTATGAACCCTTCTTACAGAATTCTAGTATGTTTTGCTGGAAGTTCAGAAGCTCACAGAGATAGCCCTATGTGGTGGAAGCCTCTGAGCATGAGAAGGGCGTGTAGGAAAAAGTTACAAAGTACTGATTGCCCAGCTATCCTGCAACTTCCTTCGTGAGGTGAGTGATGATAATTTCTTGTGCAGGTGTGTCCTTAAGCCTTGTCTTATAATGAAGCAGACTTTCTGTTGAAAAAGAAGTTCAGCAGAATGACTTTAGGGCAGAAATTAGAACTGAAATGTTGAGAGTGAGATCAGCCTGATGACTATGTTCTCATCAACAAAAGCAAAGTGGAAATCCTAAAGTAAAAAGTTTGGTGTGAGTAGCTTCTTAAAAGCAGTGCGTGGCTGCCAGTGTGTCCAAGAGGAGTCTGTGCTTTTCCATGTTTGGCTTTTGGGGGTTGTAACTGTGGAGCAGTTCAGAATACAAGGACTGGAAATGTTCAAAGACTGGCGAAACATGAAAGCTCAGAATCTTATATGCAAAATGCTGTTTCACTGTGAAGTCTTGGAAAAACCAACACTATTGAAAAGTTGAGTAGTGCAAGTCAGCATGAAATTCAGTGGTACCAACGAGGCATTAATAAAAATTGCATGTATTATCAAAGATTTCTTCAGTGCTGAAACTGTGGTTTGTGTAACCTCCATACTGAAGGGCATGCTTTGAAGCCAGGGATGACTTGGTCAGTATTGGAAATGTGATGTAAGAATGATCCAGTACTGAGAAATCATTATGATAACTTACCTGCATTTCAGGGGATGTAAACCATACTGAGTAAACTATTAGACAGCCTACTCTAAATTTACAGAGACTAAATCGAAGGTGAAATTCAGAGTGCAAACTTAAGTTTCAAGTCAAACTGAAGAAATGACTGATGGTCTTGTAAATTAGAAAGGGTCACAATATTACACCACATGCTAGAGAGTGGTGTTCATGTTAAATACTTTGTGAAAGAAAAAAAGATACATTTAGATTGTATAATTGTGTGGTGTTTGCAGTAGCAGCTTTCAAAATGTGATTGCAGCTCTGGGAAAGCAGACTGATTATTTGGCAGCTGCTCACAAAGACAACATGACAAGCTCTTAAGCCAAGCTGTGCAAACTGAGCTGAGTCAAGTTCTGAAAGTAGTTTGTGATCCAATAGCTGTCCATGCTGAAGACACATACTCAAAGTGATTTCCCAGCAGCTATCAGACTGGTTGATCCGGAGTTGTTTAAAGAATATATGCTACTTCCTGATGAGAAATTACTCAAGTAGCTTTTTCGGAAAAAATAAACTGAAGATGGCTCAGTATTTTGCATGAACATGTTAAAATAAGATCCACTACATCACTGTTTGTTTCCTTGCAGGAAAGAATGTAACAGAAATCTTCAGTGAAGTGATGGAATTCCTTCAAGTTTGTCACAATGCCCTTGCAAAGAATGGGAAAGTTTCATGCATTGAAATATTGAAAATCTACTTGAGCAACATGAAAAACACAGACATACTTAATGCTTTACCAGTGCTGTTGATGGAACATGAACTAGTGAAATCCATCCCAGACCTTTAGCATCGCAGACACTGGAGGTTTTTGCGAGGCTGAAGAATAAGATGGGCACTCTTTTTATATGAACCTGTCAGACGCTGGGAAGAGAAATGTATGTGTAATCCACTGAGTAATGATCTAATAACAGGGCTGCTACTTGTTTTTCAACATAAAATTACTAAATCTTACCTTTCTATTATTGGTTTACTGTTCTCTTAAACTGTCATATAACACACAGACATATGTGTGCATGAGTTACTACTGCAAAACTTTGCTCTTGATTCCCACCAGCTAGAAAGTGTTAGTACTGCCACCAACTTGTAGTTAGGATCTGAAATCTTGCTTAGATGGGCAAAGAGCCTCTCTTGCATGTAGGCTTTTTAAAAATTGGATTTGCAGATCTTAGCTTTTGACTTTTTTCCAAAGGGATGAGGGTGAAGCTGATCCTTGTAACTTTGTACCAGTCTCAGGGATCTAGAGGATGTTACTGAAAACTGCTGTGTGCTATGTGTGTCCAATCTCACATTGTGTTTACTTTTTTCCCCTAGGAAGAATTGTTAGAAATAGCCTGAGACCAGTGGCAGTCTATGCAAGATGACTGCATAAGAAACAAAAAACTGTTAAAAAGATGGAATATTAACCCTGCATGTACACAACGTGCTTTTAACTGTATTGGGGCAGTATCTGGTAATGTTTATGTAGACAAAAAATAAAGATTTATGTTTCTGTTCTCAGAATTTCTATCTTTCTCAAGCTATAGTAGCAGTTGCTTCTGTTTGACAGTTCCGACTTCCTCTACGTTGTTTTTGGGATACCAATTCACCCCTGTGGGCTACATAAAACCCATGAGTTAAGTGGATTGGAAATGATCACTGAAACCATGGTCTTCTGTAGTCCTCGGAGATTGGTTTAGCTGCGATTGGTATTGTCGTGAGGAAAAGTAGAAATTAAAATTCAGCAAACCTGGGTTTAAAAATAGCAGGAAAGGTATTTCTCCAACTCCAAAAAAACTGCAAGCTTGGTTTATTATTACCTTGATCGGCTGCATAATATGGTACTTCAACTAAACTTGAAGTAGAGAGAAATACTGTAAGGATAACAACTGGAGTTCCTGCTTGTTTTTTCAGAAAGACTTACTAATTTTATCAGAAGAGCAAATGCTGAAATTATGTATCTTGCAATGTCTGATTTTTCAGTACTGAATATAAGCAAGTTACTAATGCAAAGTCTAAGCATAAGTTAGTTTTTGGTTTGGAAAAAAGGGAAGGAGGTTTAGAGAAGAGTAATTAATTTTTAGTGATCCAACATGTAATTATTGGATGCCCTTGAAAGCTTAGGGTTTCTGTTAGGGATTATACTCCCTGAAGATACCATCTGTTCAGGAGTTTTGCTCATGGGTCTTTGTTCTTAAAGTGCAAGACTGGCAGGAGTAGCTTTTAAGAGTTGTTTTTTTTTTTAAACTAGAGAGCAACAGCTAATGCCAAGTTTTATGATGGCTATTCTAAACTGTTAATTCCTTTTCAACAAGAAAAGCTGTAGAATCTTAAGCTTCGGTGTGTAATACCTGTTTCATAGTGTGGTGGAACAAAGGAAAAGTGAGGTAGAGGGAGGAATAGGTGGGTGTAAGGGGCACTGATTACTAAAATAGTTATGCTGGTAAACATTAAGAATGGTGTTAAGCATTAGGACTGCCTCTTAGTTTTTATGAGTGGCTAACTGGACTGTACCCTTGAAAAAAAACCTCAAAACTCTCAGGACTGGCAGGAGTAGCTTTTAAGAGTTGTTTTTTTTTTTAAACTAGAGAGCAACAGCTAATGCCAAGTTTTAATGATGGCTATCTAAACTGTTAATTCCTTTTCAACAAGAAAAGCTGTAGAATCTTAAGCTTCGGTGTGTAATACCTGTTTCATAGTGTGGTGGAACAAAGGAAAAGTGAGGTAGAGGGAGGAATAGGTGGGTGTAAGGGGCACTGATTACTAAAATAGTTATGCTGGTAAACATTAAGAATGGTGTTAAGCATTAGGACTGCCTCTTAGTTTTTATGAGTGGCTAACTGGACTGTACCCTTGAAAAAAAACCTCAAAACTCTTTAATTTTTCTTCCCCCTTCCTCTGTTTTCCATGAACACAATGTCTGACAGACTGTTGAAGTGGATAGTATTAAAAAGTAGAAAGGAGGACAGATTCCGAGGTGGTCTAGGGAAGCAAGAGAACAAAGATCTGTACACTAGGTTGTTGTTGCAGCAACCCTCCTTTTTGTTATTGCCTCCAGTGTTCTGTGGAAGAGGGCTCTCAGTGTTAAAGGCTGCAAATCGGAACTCTTGAGAGGTGGGCACAGAAAGAAAACTGGCTTGTTCCAAACTCCTCTTTAACCTTTTAGCACACTGTATCTGAGTTGACTAGGGCTAGCTCTATTAAATGAAAACAGTCTGTATCTGCAGGTGACCTGTGGGGGCATTCTTGAATGTAAATCTGTTACCTCTTTTGCCTAGCAAAGGGACTCATTTGTAGTAAATTTAACAGCATTTTATGAAAAATGTCAAGTACATTCCGATATCCTCATTGAGGAAAAAAACTGCATAGTCCTAGCTATTTTTGAGATCTTAACATTACAGTGAGTAAGGTGTATCATTTAAATTGTGACCAGCTGGGGGGGCAGTGGTTTTCTTCACTCTTGTATTAGGTCTGGCTGAGATGGAGTTAATTTTCCCCATAGCAGCCCTCATAGTGCTGTGCTTTGTATTGGTAGCTAGAAAGGTGTTGATAACACACCAGTGTTTTGGCTACTGCATCAAGGCTGTGTCTCCACCATTTCCCCCTGACCCAGTGGGCTGGGGGTGGGCAAGATCTTGGGAGGGGACATAGCTGGGCCAGCTGACCCAACCTGACCAGAGGGACATTCGATGTCTGCTCAGAAATAAAAGCTGAGAGAAAGGCCGGGGGGGGGGGGGGCATTCATTACTAAGATGTTTGTCTTCTGGAGCACCTGGTAGGCATACTGAAGCCCTACTTCCTGAGAAGTGGCTGGGTATCACCTGCTGATGGGAAGTAGAGAATAAATCTCTTGTTTTCCTTTGCTTCCGCATGCGGCCTTTGCTTTTGCTTTATTAAACTGCCTTTATGAGTTTAACCATGAGAGTTTTTTCCATTTTATTTTCTCTCCCCCTGTCCTGCTGAGGAGGGGAGTGATCGAGCAGCTTGGTGGGCACCTGGTGTCCAGCCAAGGTCAACCCACTGCAACTCTTGCCAAGGAGACAAATACAGGAGAGAAATTAAAAGAGGCACATTAAGGAGGGAGCATCTGCCACAGTGGCTCTGCATCTGTACGTTTGGTTTGACAGCTTATGTAGTCTACTGTTGTTTTCTGGTGATTTTCAGGTGAGAAAGGAAACTGTAGTATGGATATATATTGGAAGTATAAAACTTACACTGACAACTTTTTGCTACCAGGAAAAATACTTAATCTGGAGAAGCTGTATCCTCAAGTGGATTTTAATTGGTACTACACCTGTTTTTACCAGATGGTGTTGTCAAATGAATCTGTGTTTTTGAAGGCTTTGCTCCTTTGTGTAATGTAAATAAGACACACCGGCAACCATGGAATGCCCTAAAAATTCAAGTTTTACTTGACTTTTAAATAACCTGGACACAAGTATTGACACAGCCATCTATCAAACTCAATTTAAAATAAAGCAGTTGCTTCATGAATACTTAATGTACATAGAACATATGCATCACATTGATATGTTTATGTATGTTGTTTTCAAACATCTTTCTAGGGAGCTTTGAATTAAACAGGCTTTCCCAAAAGAAAATGTGCTCTCTCTTCAGTTCAATATTCACCTGTATAAAGATGATTGATTTGGCAACTTAAATGGTAGTGACTTTTTTTTTTCCCCCCAACTAACATCTTCAATATAATGAGCTTGATTAAATACAAGTTGCAAGGTTATGGATATTGGTAAAAAGTGCAGTGTAGAAAACAGCAGGTCAAGGCTAGCTCCAAATGAAAGAAACTAGCTAACAAGCAAGGGGACTAACATGGGGTATACAAAAATGCTTTTGCAGTGTGGTTTGCAAGCCCTCTTTATTGTATAAAATAAATGTTTTGCAAAGAGGTATATCTATGTTGTAGGTGTTGCTCATTAATAAGTGAGAGTTCCATAACTTACCTATTCTTAGGACTTACTGAAGTCTCAGAAGAGCTAAATGCAGAGGCAAAGTTAAAGCTGGTGGCCTGGGAGAGATTCAGCAGACTAGAAGCAGAATTGGGATGAGAATGTCTCAAATATCAGTCCTTTGTCCATGTGAGGACAGGTCTGTAATGGCATCCAACCCCAGGGTGAACTTTGCCTGACACGGTTATACATCTGTCTTTTGCCTGACTCAGCAGGAGGTACAAGCATTTTGGACTGACATCCAAACCCCAGGTCTGAAAACATAACTTGCTTCTAGGCAGTGAAAGCCCCAAGAAAGCTGGGGAAGGGCAGCAACAGTGGAAAGGGCAAGGTGTAGCTCAGAGTTGTGAGAGGCCAGCCACTTGCAGGTGTTTTAGGGATGGTTTAGGGCTACAGAGCATAGCTGTGGCACAGTAGGTGCTTTCAGCGATCACTTGTAGGTTTCTCTCACATAAAAATAACAAGATCACAAGAAAAGGTGCCTTTCCTCAAATGATTGAGGAAAAGAAGCTTGAAGGGCAAGGAAGCTCACATATATGGAAGAAGTTTCTTTTTCTGTACTATTAGCTGACAATGACATCCTTGTCCTAGTTTTGCCTTGTTCTGGCACTGACACTTAACATGTAATACAGGCGTTAAGCTTAGTCTTTGTTTTGGACAAAGGCTTGCTAAAGCCTGCTTCCTACATAGTCTCATTGCAGATAAGACCACTAACTCAAATCCACAACTCTTTCTGTAAATTTCTCATTTAAATGCAAAAAAGTTGGCTTGATTACAAAACAACTCTCCTGTGACTTGCGAATTGAAACCTATCAATATTAGACTAGATAGAAGCCTACTTGCTGATGTAGTGGGATAAGTAAAATACCACACACTTGGCTGATGATATCCAGCAATAATACACAAAAGCCCACAGGCAGATGACAACATACAGGAAAACATGAGGTTGGATATAAACCTTACAAGTAGTTTTCTTCTTGATCAATATTTGACGATTGGCAAGATACGGACACTATGTACAGATAATTCTCAAATAATAACAACACAAATCCTCCTAAAGTAGTAGGTATGTTCTACTTGCCTGTGCCTGAGTAAGGAATGCAGAATAATGGTAATGATTTAGAAAGCAACAAACTACAAGCCAGTGCATAATGCTCCAGCTTGGAACACCTTGAAGAAATAAGGAGTGGTTTTCATTGCAGACACTGTAACCAGTTCTTGTGTGGTTTGTCGTATTTCAGTAGTCTCCCAAAATATTGTGACGCTCTAGATTAATCTGTATCACCACAATCTTTGCAACAGTGATGGGGTTTTTTTGTGTTGTGTTTTGTTTGTTTGTTTGGTTTTTTAACTGGTGATTGTGAGAATACTACACAAGGTCATAAATAGATCCTAAAGGATCACTTTAAATTGAAGCAATATGACAATGAAACCATTTAACAGACTTTTACAAAACAGTTTGAGCAAAGACTTTAAGCCAAGCCCAACAATGTCCTAGGATGAAATCCATAGTAAATTCAGAAAATGCTGAAGAACCTCCATGAAAACAGAATTTTTATCACAGAGGGGTTCTAAGGTCTTTCCTTCCCTTAGATTTGTTCACTGAGATTGAAGAAGCAGAACTGTCCAAAATAAGTGATCAAAGAAAAATACTTATGAAGTGAATCTGCCTTCCCTGTCACGATGCAGCATCTCCCAACCTGCAGACCAATCCATACTGTGATAGGAATATACAAACTGTATGGCTACCACCCTGGCTACTACCTGACCACCTCAGACCATGAAGCAATAAAGAATCAAAAAAATGAAGTGGAAAATAAAACACATCATACAAGGTTTCAGTTCTCAGTTTTGTTAGTTAAAAATGTGTATTAGTAATCCCATGCCTCTTGTAAAGCATAAGTTAGATGCCTTATGCTCACTCCAGTTCTCAAACAGTATTGCTCTTCTGACAGGGCTGCAGTCCCCTGATATGGTGTTGCTAGGGGTAGAAAACACAGGATCACTGCCGGTCGCTGAAGGCGGTGGGGGTTGAGTTTAAGGACAACAGATGTAAAAAGGCACACGAACTACTACAGGCATTTCCAATGCTGTTTGACAAATTCAATATTTAGTTTGGGGATTACACTTAGCAAGAGTTACTTTCACAACACAAAGATTTTACTAAGCTTCTTAATAAGTTAGCAATGCCAGAAGGCTCATCCATGTACTGACTGTAGACAAATGGGAGGCGGAGGAATGACTTCAGCTATTTGTACAAAGTGACAGGACAGGAGAAGAGCTAGGCATCACTTCAGATACATACTAGAAGATAACCCACTCAATGTGCAGCATCATTAAAACTTACTATTACTACCATGACAATAGAAAAAAAATTGCAATTATCATACCTGAAATACTGCCTTTGTCATTTTATCATAGTAGAAATGGCTCAGAGAAAAGTATAGCAAGGTACTAGCATTGATTATTTCATATGAAAAGAGATTAAGGCAGACTTTGCTAATCTAGTTTTAAAAAAAAAAAAAAGCTATTTGCTACCTGTCTTAAATCCTACTCTACAAGTTTCATTTAACCAGTACTTAAGTGTCTTGCTAAGCAGTCTTGATACGGTAAGTCAGTACACATTCTCCAGGTTTTTTTCCAGTGTGGTTTACTATAAGGTGATAGATGGATGCATTTCTACGGTATGGAACGTTCAATTAAATAGTCCCTTTACATAAAAGGACATTCAAACTTGAGAACACTTAAAACTGCCAAGAAAAAATAATAAGTCTGTACCACCTCTGGAACTCTCTGCTACAGGGTGTTACTGAGTCTATTATTTTTGAGCTAAAACAGGTTGAGTCAACATTTGTACTAACAACACGAGCATCTGTTGTTGTGCTAGGTTAAAATAAACCTTGTAAGAGCTATCAGTCCTTATGTCTCAGGACACAAGTTGATCCCCATATAAAATTGCGAAGATAATTCTCCCCATATCACACTGTATTGCACAATTGGCCAAAAATACAACTATTTTGCTTCTCTTGAAGCATCTGGTCCTGATCATGTCAGTTAGCAGTCATTTTTTGGAAAAAGGCTATTCAGTTACAGACCAGACCATAAAGCCTGTTTTCTTGCAGCAATTTTTTTTTGTTCATTTTTTGGAAATGTAACTGCTGATCATTCAGTTTTACTATGACTTTTCTTTTTGGTTGTCTAATTAGGCAGCTTCTCCTCGATCAGTCACACCACTAGAACGGTGTCGGTGGTAAAAGCATTGCTTGGCCTTCCCAGCAAGCAGTCTGTGCTTCTGAGTGTTCTGAAGAAATTGCTACCATGTCGACTTCAGTTCCTTCCCTTGCACACACACACAAATTCTCAGTTTCCAAAGACTAAAATCCATTCACCATCTTCAGTTACAGCAGTCAAGTCTCCACCTTGAAGCGTGACACCTGTACAGTTTTTATGATCTTACTGGTGGATTTTCCATCAATGTTGTTAGCAGATAGCTGAGATGTTTCTTCTATTAGGCTGTCTTTAGATCCATTCTGTCTCTGAAGGGAACAAATTAAAACGTGTTGTTGAAAAGGTAGAGCAGAATTTAAATACTGTATTTTGATAACTGCTGCTATGACAGCCTTAGGCTAAGGATATAGCAATTTATATATATATATATACACACACACACACACACAGAGAAAGGAATATTAGTCTCTACATTTATTTGATCAAACAGAACTTTTTCCCCCTCTTGCCTCCTCCCTCCCCTGCCAGCTGCTGCCCCTTTGTGCTATTTGGATTCATATTCCCTATTCAGGAAAGGCCACAACTAATTATTTGATATTTAGCAAAACACTGCAAGCAAGCGCTCACAAGGAATTCACGGGCACTGTTGTGAGGGGGTCTGCGGCAGAGGGAGAAGAGAAGTATTTGTGGACACTGAACATTGTTACATTAATTCCTTCCAGGGCATGAACTTAAGCCACACTATGTTGGGTAAGAATGGAAATAAGCCAATGTGAATTTTGAACAGGACTCAATCACACAAGTTACCTATTTCTACAAAGTACATAAATGTGCTTAGCCTTAAGTATACCAACTTCCCCTTCACTGCTGGAGCAAGTCCTTACAGAAACATGAAGGACAGCTCATCTTTTTCAATTTCCATCATATGCAGGAATACAAATATCCTTGAACGTCATTCCTATCAAAGAACAGGTAGTCTGTTAGCTAGCCTTAAAGTGAAAAATATCTGTTTATTGTTTTAAAATTGTTCAAGCTTAAGTTATTCTAACTGCTTATAAGATAAAATATGACGTCTTTTGCTGATTGTATTCTGTGCAGTTTCCACACTACATACAGTATCAGCATGCAGTTTTGGTATATCCACATGCCAGATTAACAGACGTGGTGACTGGTGTGGGAAGTTAGGTAGAAATGTGTCTGGAATCCTCCCTTCCATGTTTTGGTTTTCCTTTTGTGTGCTTGTACAACAGCCCTGCAAGTGCTTTTTGAATATCATTTGCTTCTCACATTTTCAGCTTAATAAAACTATCGAAGCTGAGAGATATGGTGCCATAATTTATGATGAAAGCAAGTGATTACATTTAAAAAGACAAGTTCTATCCTTTTTAGATTTGAGTAACGTAAAAAACTATTCAGCATTATGATGAGAGATATGGTGCCATAATTTATGATGACAAGTGATTACATTTAAAAAGACAAGTTCTATCCTTTTTAGATTTGAGTAACTAAAAAACTATCGAAGCTGAGAGATATGGTGCCATAATTTATGATGAAAGCAAGTGATTACATAAAAAGACAAAAGTTCTATCCTTTTTAGATTTGAGTAACGTAAAAAACTATTCAGCATTTGGGGGGAAAAAAAAAGAAAAAAAGAAAAAAAAGCAATGCTTCAAGCCCAAGCAACAAAACTCTAAGAAAAAGATCTAAGAAGAGGTGAATAAATGATAGTAGGTTATGATTACGACTGCATCCTAAGCACACTTGCATATTTTAAGAAATTGTGAAAGTTGATTCTTCTCCCGTGGAGAGCAGGGTATTATCTTAAGGAAGCACCAAACTCAAACTGGGAAAGAGTCCTCCAGCAGCAGAAGCAGATGTTTGCAGGGGCATATGCTACAGAAGTACATATATTAGGAAATATAAACAAAGTAGTCAGACTGCAAAATGTAAAATTTCAAGTCACGCTGCTGCTGAAAAAATAGCAGCCAGCTTTAATTTTCACTGAAAAATGAAGATCTAATTTAAATAAAGCACTAGTCACCGCCCTTCCCTCCAAAAAAGGAAAATTGCAAAGGATGCACAATTACTAACCTGTTGAGTCAACTGGATGCTGGGACCTCTAGCATCTGAAGATCGTGTAACAGGCAGTGGAGGCACCAGATCAGTTTTTGCACTGGAATTACAATATTACAGAATGGATGTTGCTGTAATGAAGTAAACCATAACTGTACACAGGAAGAATAATGAAACTGACCCAGAAAGCTACATAGATCTGAAAGGCAAAATCCAAAAGGTTTATCACCTGACTTTAGACATCCGAAAGCTATCATGCTGATCCTCAGTAGTCAGTGGACACCTTTGGGGCATAGGTCATCCCATCCCTTCTCAAGGGGCCTGTTTCCTCCTGGTCTACAGAGCCAGCCAAACTTAATGCAAGATGAGTCTCACCTGAAATCATGGGTGTGCCACACCTCCTTCAGGGTGCCATCCAGCTAAAACTAGCCTCCCAAGTGAGTGATATCATCAGAAGAATGCTTCTGATATTTAAGAGCATAATAAAACTGAGAACAGGGCTGTCACTTTTCCATTCATAAGTACACCCTTTACAAATCAGTCTTCTAGGAAAGACTGATCCACCCATTGCTGACGAGGGTTGTACTAGAGTTCCCATGAAACAAATTACAGAGTTAATACAGATGACATCTTAACTCCATTAAGGATGAAGCTATCTGGAAAGCAACTCATGAGTTCTCATCCCTGAGGCAACTTCATGACCCACCACTGAAGAGCAATACAGGTTTATTTTGGCTTTTTCAGTTTTTCCCCCCTCCAAGTAGATCAAGCAAGCCTCTGTGACCCAAAATAGACCAGAAATGTTTTTGTACTTGTTTGAGTCATTTAGCTCTGAAGACCTACTATTTAGAGGGTTGCCTAAATCCTATGCCAGCAAACAACCACATTTATGCCACTTCTAACCTAACCATGACCTCTGAACAACTTTTGGGTCACACTAAACCAGTCCACTGCTAATAACCAATTCACGTACTTCACTTCAGACAGGACAGATCTTTCACCGTCAGAGCACTGCGACCGCCGATACTGACGGTAGCTTCGAGGGGAATGTGAATGCCTAATGCGGATCGGGTCGCCTTGAGTCCTAAGAGAGACACAGAATTCACAACGGCAGGTTAGTAAACCAGATCTTCGGCACAAAAACATAAATTCAACTGCAAACTGAGAGATCCTCCCATTTCTTATTAAAGTATAACAGATGGCTTCTTGCACTGGCTGAATTTAAAAGGCTGATGCTTTCCTTACAAGTCTGTACTTGGAATTCAATGCTTTAAAAGTGCAAAGGTCACAAACTGGCATGCCCATATTTGAGAATGAAATTATTTAATAAAGAATGCATTAACATAGAGAGCTTTAACATCAGCCTTTTCTGTTTAGTGGCATTGTGGAAGCACATTATAATGCAAACCAGGATCCCACTTCTGCCACATGCAGCTGCTTGCACTGACACACAGCATCCCAAATGGGCAATTATCAATTGAAATAGATGTCCGTTCTTAAGGAAATAGCTGTGCCCTGGCAGCTGCCCATGACAAGCAAGGAAAGGGGCTGAAGAGGTCAAACAGTGCTTTAGATGATCGGAATAAAAATTTAAAAGGAAGCAGAAGGTTAGGAAATAAATGGATTTGCTTGTTTGCATTCAGTTCTCTCTGATTCTGTAGTGTATAACATAAAACAGATTGATGGATGGCATAGGGAGACATACAGAACATACAGACATCTGGCAGGTTCATGAGTGTGTGGGAGAGAGAGGGAGAGATGAAGATGATTTTTTTTGTATTTTGGAAAGAGAAAATATTAGGTTTTAAAATTATTAATTATCCTCACCCAACCCATCCTAGCAAGCATTTGCAGTAGATAAAAGCTTAGAGATTATGTGCAAACCCAATCCTATTTCAGTATGACAGAGTTCACAGTAAAATAAGAAAAGTGGGCTTTTATATTCACAAAGAAAAATCCTGACATAAACTTACTCTATTTTAGTGTATGGAATTTCTTTCAATTGCTCCTCAGACAGGCCAGATGGATCCACAAGCTCCTTCCTAGAAAGGATTAGGCAAAGTAAAAAATGTAGCAGTAGCTACAAACTGCAAAACCATTCTTATTTTTATTATATTAGGCTGAAAAGATTTACTGAAACAAGCTGTTGTCAGCCCTGAAGCTATCTTGACATCAAAATAGGAAACCTATTAAGAAATGTTTCTAACTTCACCTTGATTGCTTCAACTGCGTGTCGCATCCTGTTCCACCTTCCTCTCACCTCCCTGCAAATCTGGTCTTGTTGCTTCACAATACATATGAACATTGTGTATACTGAACATCGAATATGCTTTGGAATAGCTAACTATCTTCCTAACTGGTTGTTCTATAGCATGTGGGGCCTCATCCTAAAAGTGTCAGTATTACAAACAAGGACATTTTGGAAGCCCCAGAGGAATAAATCGCTAAAATGCTCTATTCTTCTTTAATAATTCATCTACATACAACAGTCATCTGTATTCAGTGCATTCAGTGATCTGCAGTATCTTCTACACATAGCAGGTCATTAATACCCGCATAATTTACTGTGGCATATAACTAAATCAAAACCTAATGCCTTATAGCCACAGTGCAGGGGATGTGAGTACATTAGAGACAAACCAAGCAGTCACTCGGACCCTACAAGCACCGTACTTACTGAATATGTTTCCACAGTTCTTCTTTAGCTTGTACATCTGGGCTTCTCCTATAAATACCAACAAAGACAACAAAGGCGGAACTGTGAAAACCATCATCTGACGTGTTGCTGTTCAAATAACTTTTAACAGCACAGACCATGCACAGAAATCATGGTAAATGTAATCCACCCGTGACTTCAATTTTAAGGTTTGTTATCTCAGAAAATGCATTAAACTTCATCGCTTTATTTCAACTGAAAAGTCACTTCTTGAATGACAGGCTCTCAATCACAATTCCTGTTCCACTAGCCTTCAGCAAGAGTATGTATAAAATATAAACAACAGAACTTCCCAAGCCAAATCAGTGCCCAGCTACTGCCACGCCTTATCCAGCTGAGGACAATGTGTTTTGGAATAACACTTTTGTAAAAGGCCCACAGAAATGTCCTGTGGCCCACAGAGCCCTCTGTGGGCAGGAGGAGGGACAGGCCACACCAGGCTGACACACCAGTAATCCCTGGCCATTCCCACTGAGCACCAGTAAAGAGGACCGGTTGCTCAGCTGTGATCACAGCACAGCCTCTCACTTTCTGGTCATTTCCAAGAAGGGTTTCTGCTCACTTCATTTACCTTTGTGATGTCCAGGACAAAAAAAAACAACAGCAGCAACCATGCATACTCACTCACACAAATATTTTAGCAATTATTTCATTCACAGAGAAAGTACTTAGCCAAAATTGTAATTTTCCTGTTGCAGACATAAAGATGTAGTAAAGCAAGCCCGAATGGCATGCCTCACATTTTCCACTGAGTTACAAAAGATACCATCTCCAAACTGGATCCCCTTTATTTTTATTTTTGTTATCCTATTTTATTGCAGGGTTAGTGCAAAACCACCACTGTTGCTGAAGTTGCACCTAGAATTCACCAAAACCCGTGCAGGGTAATAGATTAAATAAGCATTTTACACAGTGGCAGGGACTACCTTTGCATGGAGAGATAATTCTTTTCACTGGGGTTATATAAACTCTGTGTCACCAGCTAGACTGTTCCACACCATCTGAGATGTGAGCGATGCAACTTTTAGACAGATTCAGCATGCATAAATGCTCCCACTGAAGTCACAGTTTCTCAAAGATTAAGTCTTACATCATCAGATCATACAGCTTGCCTTTTTTTCCTGAAACAAAAAGGCCTATCATATTCAAAGATGCTTTAGGAGTGATATAATCCAAATCTAAATGAAGATCAAGGAGGACAGCAGAGTTCTGCATTTTATAGAATCACGGAATAGTTTGGGTTGGAAGGGACCTCTAAAGGTCATCTAGTCCAACCCCCCTGCCGTGGGCAGGGACATCTTCAACTAGATCAGCTTGCTCAGAGCCCCGTCCAACCTGACCTTGAACGTTTCCAGGGATGGGGCATCCACCACCTCCCTGGGCAACCTCTGCCAGTGTTTCACCACCCTCAGCGTAAAAAATTTCTTCCTTATCTCTAGTCTCAATCTAACCCCCTTTAGTTTAAAGCCATTCCCCCTTGTCCTGTCGCAACAGGCCCTGCTAAAAAGTCTGCCACCATCTTTCTTATCAGCCCCCTTTAAGTACTGATAGGCTGCAATTAGGTCTTTCCAAAGTCTTCTCCTCTCCAGGCTGAACAACCCCTTTCTTCATAGGAGAGGTGTTCCATCCCTCTGATCATTTTCGTGGCCCTCTTCTGGACCCGCTCCAACAGGTCCGTGTCTTTCTTATGCTGAGGGCTCCGGAGCTGGACGCAGGACTCCAGGTGGGGTCTCATCAGAGCGGAGTAGAGGGGCAGAATCACCTCCCTTGACCTGCTGGCCACGCTGCTTTTGATGCAGCCCAGGATACGGTTAGCATCTGTTAAATCAGCTCTCCCTTGCCCAGTGACAGAGCTGTATTAGAAATAATTCTAAACTGCTCTCTAGCACTAACAGTTTTACTGTTTTCTTATTCCACTGTTACTGTGTTTGGCTCGTTTCCAGACTTCAGCCTAGGAATAATGTTCAGAGACATCTCTATTGCAGTAAATGTTTTACAGTTGGTGTAAAGGCAGTTCATTTATTTTTTTTTTTAGATTTTACAGAGGTGCAGAAGTTCTGGGAGATATTAGTTTACTGCTTTATAAATACCAGAGAGAGACAGAAGGGTGAGAAACAACCTTACATTTGTGATTCAATAGTGGGACTATATGAACTAATCCATAATCTTCTCAGGCTCCAAGGTGGCAATGGCTTTCCAGGCAGATGACGCAGCCACCCCAGATGATTGCCATCCTTGACAGACCACTCCACTGCCTGTTCTGACTGCTCAGGTCCTCATGACGGCAACAGCTATGGCCACGAGCAGCTTGCAGTCCAATTTTTCTCAGGGTTCAGAGCTTTTTGTGGCTTTATGTGTTTGTGTTTATTATAACACATTTAATTTTCTCTGATTTTCACTTCTCCTATCTCTCCTTCTCCCTTCTTGCATTTACTTTTCCTTCTCTCCTTCTTACATCTGTCCATGCGGTTTTTAACTCCCTGATGCAGTAGCTTGGTATGCAGTGGCATTTAACAGCCTTTTTCACCCCTCAGTTTTGAATTGATTCCTCCTTCCATGCAACCTCCTGCTCACAAAATAGCAGCTGCAAACCCTACATTCACCCTGGGGCTGGGAAGATAGGCATCCTCTTCCGAGGCTGAATAATCAGGCAGCAGGGAATGCGAAAGCTCCCTGAAAAACGCCAGCTTCTCCAGGGAGGCTTTGTAATGCTTACAAGCCCTAGTTTGTCTGAGGAAGCAAAGCCTCAAGGTCACTCCCAAACCCAGGATCCCCACAAAACAGAGTATTGTGCACACCACTGCCCATCTGATCAGCTCATGGCTTCTACTGATTCATGGAAATACAACAGTTCAGGATGTGGCCTTAAGTCTCACGTGTCACCAAACATCATGTGAAGCCTCACCTACAGTAAGAAATACTAATTTGTGGGGCAGTGTGGAAAGAGTGGTTAAATAAGAAGTCATCTTTGTTTCTCCATTTTCTAGGAACTGTGTCTCCTGCTTTCTGCAGCCAACTCTGGGCATTTAATTCCATGATCTCTGCCATTCTCCCTCCTTCCACCCCTGCAACTACATTTAATAAGGAAGCCACTGCTGTAAAATACCAGTTTAGCAATATGGCATCCCATGGGGAAGGAAAAAAAAAAAAAAAGAAAAGGGCTGAACACAATGATTCCTCAAAGCAAACTGCTTTTATGAATTCCCATCTTGACATTATTTATTTTCCATCTGTTTAAGAAGTGTTACCATACTGGGATAACCTCACAGCATTTATTCAAGTTAACTCCCCACAAACGAATATCCAGAAATAAGATACAGATAAAGTAACTTAATAAAAATATTTTCCTTCCAAAGGCCTGTTCCTGCTTCCTTTGAAGGCAAAATGAAGAAAAGCTTACAAAAAGAAAGGTCTTGTTAAGGTGAAATGTAGGTATTGCATATACTGCATAGGAAACTCATGTTTGTATAGCTCTTAACAGCCCACAACAAAGCAATCCTTCAATTAAATCTTTAAAGCCAGATCACAATCCCTCTTTCACTTTGTTTTCATCTTTTTACTGTGAATTGTTTTAGAACTCACAGTTTTGACATATAATGTATACTCAGATTGTCCTATTGCAGCATCTGAATCAATAGCTTCTGGACAATTTGTACGCTAATCAGATTGTCTAACGCACAAGAAACCTAATGGGAATTCCCCGTAAGTGATCATTCTCCAGGGGTTTTTTGTTTATTTTTAGTTTGTTTTCACAAGCTCGAACCACTCTACACATTAATAAGGTCTACATTATTTTTTGTGTCTGCATCTGCACCCTTATTAATATTTCAGTTTGAGTCACAAATGGTAAATTTAAATAGCCATGGAATTTTAATGGCCATTCTTCTTAATTAAAAAAAGCCCTTTGGCTACACAGATGTTTTACATGAACTCTTGAAAATAAACCCTGCAGAACTAGAATTGGGAGCTCTCTCTATTTGCTGATTCCTTTAGGAGAAAGAAAGGTCAAATTCTTGTCAAATATTTTTATTCCTGAGACCAAGGAGACACCACCCCACCACCACCAATGATTAATATTACTCATTATCAAACAAATGAAATGCACTGTGCCAAGCACAGTAACAAATATTTCAGCCATTACTTCACGCTTCCAAAGTGAACCTCTAGTTAAGCTGACTGCAATAAGGAACTTAATGTAAAAGACTTATCTGTACTACTAAAATGAAGGTTTTGTATCAATTGTTAAATGTGCAAATTGAAATTACCATATGACCAGATTTAAAAAACAAAAACAACCATACCCTACACCCTAGGGAATCACGTTTCCTCTGCCTCTGACCCACATCCAGTCATGTAAGCAAACAACTGAGCCAAACTAAATTAAATAAATGCTCTTATTACCTACTGCAGGTTAACAGTTAAATGCCTTTTACTAAACTTTTTTTAAAGCACTTTGAAAGGAATCCCCATTTTACTTTTTTTAGTTCCTGCCTGCATATATTAAGGATCTCTGCCATACTTGGGAGGTTTGGGCTTATTTCATTGCTTTGCTTTTGCTTTTTCAAACTGAAGAGTGAGACAAAAAAGAGGAATATTTTCATCACTAACACAATAGGGAAAAGAAATGAGAAGCCATCCAAAACCTTCAGGATTTACTCATTTCTTTGCTTCCTCTGGGACCATTCCTTATTAAGTAAGATGCTACAAGTTTATGTTTTTTGCTAATAGTAATTTAAATAAAATACAACTCAGAATGTCACTGTGCTGGAAAATAAAAGCCATTTCGTAAGTTAAATCAGCCACAAGAGGGAGCCCGAGCTGTCCAAGCAATGAAATTTACTGGGCCTATGGGAAAAGAGAAAAGTTGGCTATAAATTTAATCTAACCATTATTAACTGAGTACATTTCCTAGTTTACAGCACTTTCTGTATATAGTAAAAAAATGTAAATCAAACTTAATCAGCTATATTTTGTGGATTCCATACAAGTGAGCTTTAATATTCCTGATTTTTAGTCATATATCATTGTGTAATTACACTTAATAACATTTGACTTTTGTGCAGCTGAAAGTGGACAAGTCTGTACAAAGCCAGTTAAAGTAGAAATTCCAACATTTGGAATTTTCATGGCAAATTCTATTTCTCATAAAAGAATGAAAACTGTACACTATGAAACTGGAGACAGAAATGAGTTCTAGCAACACGGGCAACCGAAAACAGAACTTAAGTGGATTTTAATACTGGAAACGTCAGTGCAGATTACAGTTTCAATCGGTATGAATGGAATAATCATTTAAGGCACTATACAATTTCTCTTGGCAAGTCTTAACATGAAAGGTAAATTTAAGAAAAGACATTAATGGGAAGTATCTATGTAAGCGTGTTACAGAGGCCACACATTACACCATCAGCACCAGGGCCGAACAACTCATCCATTTTAGCCAGGCAGTGAGGGTGGGGATACAGCTTCAAAGACTGCTCTCTCCTGCCTTCTCTCCCAGTGCCTCACAGCTGCTCTGCTGGCACTCTTCAACACCCCCGGAAACTGGAGACAGAAATGAGTTCTAGCAACACGGGCAACCGAAAACAGAACTTAAGTGGATTTTAATACTGGAAACGTCAGTGCAGATTACAGTTTCAATCGGTATGAATGGAATAATCATTTAAGGCACTATACAATTTCTCTTGGCAAGTCTTAACATGAAAGGTAAATTTAAGAAAAGACATTAATGGGAAGTATCTATGTAAGCGTGTTACAGAGGCCACACATTACACCATCAGCACCAGGGCCGAACAACTCATCCATTTTAGCCAGGCAGTGAGGGTGGGGATACAGCTTCAAAGACTGCTCTCTCCTGCCTTCTCTCCCAGTGCCTCACAGCTGCTCTGCTGGCACTCTTCAACACCCCCGGCCCTGCCCTGCCTTGCCCTGCCCTGCCCTGCCCTGCCCTGCCTGCCAGGCACACTGATGCTGGCGCTGCTTTGGACGGTTGCTTGGATGGCAGATTAGGCTGGACACAAAACACAATACAAAACAGTGTGTCTATACCCCAAAAACATGCCATTAAAAGAAAAATATAAATTAAAAGAAATCAGCATTTTCATTAGTTTGAGAAAATTAATTTTAGAAGCTCACAACTTCACCATGTCAAAACCGGCTGTCAGCAGGAATGGCACTGCCTGGCAGCACGGCTCCATCATGGAAATCCTGACATCGGGATGCAATAAATCACTGACTGCTGCTTGCCAGTGGTAATTTGACATGGAGACATCAATAGCTGGTCTCATCTGGAACAACACCGCAGACATTATACGATTAACAAGTGTGCACGCATTTCACAAAAATGCCTGCCCCTATCACACAAAATCTGAATGTTTTCACAGACATGCTGCCCAGAAGAGATGAATCACTGTCCTCATTACAGAGCTAATATTCAATGAGCCACAAAACCATCCAGGACTCCATCCAAGGTGATGGAGAGAGCTCCTGACAAGCCCTATTACAAAGCCCTTCCTGTGCCATTTGTACCCTGAAATTCAAATCACTATACGAAGGGAGTTTGACCACAAAGACAAATCTGCTAATGTGAGAACATGCCACGTGAAAGTCTCTGTTCCTCAGCAGCTGACAGCCATCACCATGCCTCCTGCTTTTTAACATGCTACAGCAGCCTTAGTTTTCCCGTCAAAGAGGGTAAGGGTTACATACGATCGAGATCTGTGCCTGGATCGCCGGTAGTTTGGATCCGCCTGGTTTTTCTCCTTTTGTCGCCGTAGTACAGCTTCCCACTGAGGAGCCGAGTCAACCATGTCATTCTCTTGCCGTAATCTGCAAAAGAAGTACTAGGAGTTTAGTCTGAGGTCTCTGACACAGGATGCTCTGAGAAGCAATGGGGTATTTTCTTCCCCACAAAAATCCAGCTCCTGCAATGCAATACTTAAATTTTTTATCTTGCTAAATTTTAAGTAATGTTCCCAAACTATATTAAAATGTAAAAATCTGTATCAAAGAAAACTCACAGATTTGCTATTTAGAAACAGAAAAATGAGATGACCCTTTAAAAACAGGACTACAAATTGAATTCAATTTGTCTTCCCAGCCCAAGCCAAACATCTACAATTTTTTCTCTGCTTAAGTGTTCAAGTCTACCTCGTCTACAGCAAGTGTAAGCCCAACATCATGATACAACACTCTACAACTTTTCCAAATACTTTGTTGCAGCACGCACCTTCCTAGGATCCAGGGAAAATCCCCCAGGGATGCCCTTGGTGAGTTCCTGCTCAGAGGAAATGATCCCTTCACTCTGACCTGCAACAAAGCCCAGGATGCATGCAGATCTCCCCGGCTGCCCCAGACACATATAATCCCGCCATTGTCACCCCTTCTGCGCCACACCCTGTGGTTTCTACCCCTGTCTCTGCTTATGTGCTTCTAAACAACATGTATTTTTTATTTCTGCATTTTTGGTTGGCTTTTTTTAAATCCATGAATCTGTTATTGGAATGTAGTACAGATTAAACCAAATGTCAAAATCCTATAAATTCACCATGTTTGTTAGTAGGCTGAAGTAAGTCTGTGATGACGCAACCACCCAGGGTAGCCAGGGCAACCTGCCAGTGTTTGGCCATTCGAAGTTCTACAGACGCTTCACAGTTTTGGGGTTGCAGATATGAGTGGTGTGATGATATGCTAAGGTGGAACAAACGGATATGCTTGGTCACAACAGTGAATTTAAAATTCAGCACAGATTTAGACAGAACCCTGGAAAATATCACTCCAAGAGTGGATTCTCTGATAGAATGGTACAACTGGCATACTGAAGAAACCAGAGGAGCTTAACAAAAAATGGGAAGACTGACAGGTAAAACAAACAAACAAGCCAACAGAGATAAAGGGATTACACTGGAGACGTGACTGATAGGAAATGCAAAGCATGCTGTTGTTGCTCTTCACTACAGATGTACCTTTCTTCTTGAGTTTTTAATTGTATCAGGCTAAACTAGCTACGCAGGCTGATGCTTCTCCTTTAATCAGATCTTCTCTCACATGTGTAATGTATTTTGAGCTGGATCCCCAACTAATGTAAATGGCTACAACTCTACCAAATGGCACCAAGCATCCGGAGAAGACCACAACATCAGGTTTTGATTTCTAAGCAAGTCTTTTTAAACCTGTAATCTGGTGACAGGGATTAACATAAACTTCTATCTAAGGATTTTGTAGAAGAACTCACAGAGCAACAAGTAATGAATTGTCTCCACTTTGTGGAGACAGCAATCATCCCACATGGTATAAACACTATCAACTGCCTTGCACATACGGCAGTCAATTGCACAAAAAGAAGACACGGAGCTGCCAGACGAGCGCTGCTGCCGTGGGTGGTGGGTCTGCCCACTTGCCAGTACCTCGCCCCATCTCTCCCAAACAACTCCTAACAGGTCAAGTAGACAGCTGTGCTCTGAAGGAGGCATTCGGATGCTTGCCATAAAATAACTGAGAGCTTCTCATTCTTCTCAGGAAACCCACACAATGAAGCAGAGCACGAGGTCCATACTCCAGCACAGAGCACATGAGATCCTGCACCTCTGTATTTGAAGCCACACTCCCACTCCAACCATGAATGACCTCTCGTGAAGGGAGTAAACACATCATTTCTGCTCCAGTCCATTCTACAAATCTAGTAGATTAGCATCTACTGCTGCATGGCAAGCACAGTCCTTAGCAAATCATCACTCATCTGTTGACTTAGAGATGTTCTTTCCCCATTTCAGGTGATATGATAGCAAGCTACGTTTATGCAATGATAAATTCTCTTAAGCAACTCTGAAGACTTGATTCTTGATACTTCATTCAAAATGAATGAATTTTTAATTCATTCAAACCACGACAGGCAGGAGAAATGGGCTGACAAGAACCTCATGCAGTTCAACAAGAAGTGCAAAGTCCAGCGCCTGGGAAGGAACAACCCCAGGCACCAGTACAGGCTGGGGGCTGCCCAGCTGGAAAGCAGCTTTGCAGAAAAGGACCCGGGCATCCCAGTGGATGCCAAGTTGAAGACAGGTGAAGTGTTGCTATCAGGTTGAGGGAGGTGATCCTTCCCCTCTTGTCAGCACTGGTGAGGCCACACCTGGAGTGCTGGGTCTAGTGCTGGGCTCCCCAGTACAAGAGAGACATGGACATACTGGAGAGAGTCCAGCAAAGGGCCACCGAGATGATGAAGGGACTGGAGCATCTCTCCTAGGAGGAAAGGCTGAGAGATCTGGGACTCTTCAGCCTGGGGAAGAGAAGGCTCAGGAGGATCTCATCAATGTATATAAATACCTGCAGGGAGGGTGCAAAGAGGACGGAGCCAGGCTCTTTTCAGTGGTGCCCAGTGACAGGACCAGAGGCAATGGGCCTGAAACACAGGATGTTCCCTCTGAACATCAGGAAACACTTTTTCACTGTGAGGATGACCAAGCGCTGGCACAGGTTGCCCAGAGTGGTGGTAGAGTCTCCATCCTTGGAGATACTGAAGAGCCATCTGGGAATGGTTCTGGGCAACTGGCTCTAGGTGGCCCTGCTTGAGCAGGTGGGTTGGACCAGATGACCTCCAGAGGACCCTGCCAGCCTCAACCATTCAGTCATTCTATGATTCTAATCAGATGGATCTTCTAAGTAGAGTCAAGTAGAAAACTATGCTCCAGTACACGTTGTCTACTAGTTTAATATATTTTTATCCACACAATAAATTTTGACCACAGCATTAAAAAAAGCAAACAGGTTTCTTCTATGATTGAAACATGCTCATCATAGGTTCTTCTTTAATTTCCTATGAACGTCTGCTTAGGATAAAACATTCATATGATGGAGTGAAACCTCAAAGACTGATTTAGATCAAGGAAAGAGTTTCTCCCTAACCTTCTTCCAGTGTTTTACCTTCAGAAGTTCTCATCTGCATTTCTGTTTTTCTCTGATAATTTGTTTTCATCTGACAAATAGTTCACAGTGATCTATTCTCATGTGAACAATAAATCCTACTCTTCTATGATCAGAATCAGATTCTTTTGGGTAATGTGAGTATTCGGTCATTTTATTCCAATAAAACAATACAACTTTGTGTCTCCTTGTGCCAGGGACTTGATTATTGTGCTGGGAGACAAATTAGTATTAACCTATGCAACAGGTAAAACTTGAGTAACAGCAGTTGCAAGCCTCATTATATTGTCCCATTTAACCCTGTCAGAGCTGGCTCACCTGTGCTAACAGGAAAGCTATTCAGTGCCTGTGCCCTTTCAGCTTATTATATTCCTGCTGTGGCTGCTAACAAAATGCAGAAATTCATTATGACTAGTGGTTTTCCTGCACCTGACGACAACGAACAAGTCTCAGACCTCCAGCTCATTTAGTACTTGTTTACTTTAACACTGATAATGACTTTCGATCTGGTCTGATTTCAAGTGACCACCTAGGAGATGCTGCAATATTAACATTTTTGATGTATCTTACATTTCTGAAAATGTGAAAAACATAAAAACCATCCACACAAATTGATTTTTCTTCATTTTAATTTTAAGCACTTTTCCATGAGGTGAGGAAGGGTTGGTAAAGGCCCTTTTATTCTTCAGAAAATGATAAGCAGTACTTAATCCTTCTTACAATTCAATCTTTATATTGCAAGAAGCTCTTAAAAACATTCTTGTGGTCAGTCTCTAATTTCCTTCACTTGCTTGTGGAGCGCCCTGAACAAGAAGTTTCACAAGAGAAAAAAACTGGCAAGAGTGTTCTAAGAGAAAGGGATACAAAATACCATTTACCTACTGATCACTGAAACTATACTCAGCATTTCATTCAAACTTCAGAGCTCACCTGGAAAACAAATCTTCCATGCACACTAGGTTATTGTTAGCCAAGTATCTCACAAGACTGTGCTCTGATTTAAATAAACTCCAAAGAAATCTCATGGCTCAGCTATGCTTATACCAGCCCACTTGAATGTCACAATGATTTTTCAGCATCTCTTTAACTACTGCAAGTCATGCTTAAAATATTATTATACTACATACTTCTGCAGCACCATCTAGCATCTAATTATTTCTAAGAGCTTCCAAATATCTGAAAATCATTTATCACTCATAGTACTGCATGTGAGACAACAGGAAACTATGGCAACTTTTGCAGACTGCTTCTTAGAAAATTTGTCGTAAACAATTCCTCTTTTGTCCAGTGACAGTTCTCTTATGCTCTGTTTATGCAATATGAAGCAATTCCATGTGCTTTTTAAAAATACATTTTCATAAATAACTCTCAAATGCTGTTATCTCAAGTGCAACGTAAAAGTTGCAGTTTTAAAGGAATTTTTTTGCTACAATAAATCAGTTATTATGTTAACTTTTTCATATCAGCAACAAGAAAAATAGAATATAAAAACCAAAACTTGCTAACATCACTTGATATTAACTACTGTTGTCCTATTAAAAGCTGACGCTGTATACATTTTGGGTTTAAGCCCACACCTTACATTTTGGATAATAAAAATATTTATACAATTAAATGCATGCATTTAAAAACAACACCAAGTTTCAGGTCCATTAAAATGTTTTAACTATTCTCCTCAAAAGCTTATTTTCTGCTAAAATTCTGCACTTGAAATTTTTGAGGTATTGAAGTATATGCTGTGAATATCTTGTCATCACCATTATCCACTTTATTTGCATTAATATTGCAAGTCTTTTGTAAATATGCCCCATATTTGATCTTGCAGTTCATTAATGAGTTCTCAAGCAACAGGAGGCTATGCATTCATTGCACACACCTATGACATATATGTATTTTGGCAATTATCTCTCCTCTTATTCAAAAAAGGACCTTAAGCTGCCTCAGGAGGACTGTACACATATAAAACATGTTAGATTCCTTCTTACTAGGATTATCTCAGAAAGTCCATCTCCGTTTGTTTGTTTCTTGTGTCTCTATGTCTAAAATATATAAAGGTCACCTGTTTCTCTTTTTCCGATGCTCTCTGTTGGAATTTTCTGATTCACTGCCACTGCTGGT
>NW_008795885.1:3224177-3251427 GCF_000699145.1 Aptenodytes forsteri | reverse complement strand
CATCAGCATTTGTTTGTGTTTCATGTCTCTATGTCTAAAATATATAAAGGTCACCTGTTTCTCTTTTTCCGATGCTCTCTGTTGGAATTTTCTGATTCACTGCCACTGCTGGTGTTACAGCGAGACCGTGATCTGGAGAGGAGAAAAGCAACATCTCAAGGTGAATTAATCTACTAACATCTGAAGTACTGAAGTTCCAAAGAAGGAATGAACAGCACTGCAAAGACATTACTAGGAAAATCAGAATTAAAAGACTCTAGAAGGCTTGTGTACACCTGAAAGTCATACTGTCTTTTTCTCATTAATTGATTGGGAATAACTGCTTCGAAGGTAGTGCACCCAGAGTGCAGTGTCAGGTGAGTGCTATTTTCCTTTTGAATCATTGCACTGCATTTTTGTTTGTTTGTTTTATTTTATCTCTCAGCATTCTTTGTGTATATGCCACAGTGAAATGTTTCTTTGAGATGTGAAATGTTTTGTCTTTAAACTGTATGCATTCTGGCTCTTCTTGCATACTGTGGGACACCCAACAACACACTAATTCTGGTTTTGCAGGCAAAACAAAATGCTCACCAAATCTGTCTTTTTCTATTCACCTCAACTTCCATCTGGCTTCTAGTAAGTTCATATCATTTTTCAAGTGTCAGGCAGTATGGAAGAAACACCACTAACACTGTGATTCTGCTGATCTTTACAAATACAGAAAGGCTGAAGTACACACGTTGGCAGGTGTGTGTATCGGCACAGCTTTGGGATGACCCGATGTACAGCTACAAAGATGGTGCAACATGTGAGGAAAAGGAAATAAAGCAGTTACTTCCGTATCACCTCTGACTGTGAAGCTTCGAATGGTAAGGTGACATTTATGGCTCTGATTATTTATTACTGAAAAAGACTGGTGGAACAGGCTGATGCTGAACTTCAAGAAGAAAATGGGCATATGCCTACCTACAGGCAAACTCCAATCAGTAGAGAGAAGTGCTTGGCCACTACTATCTGAGATCCTTAAATCCTTGATTGCCACCAGTCAACATTCTGGAGCAGACAGATCAGCTGTCAGGGCTCTGGTCCTAGAAACTAGGACTCTGTTACTGTACCACTGGGCTAGGTCCTAAAAAATGGCACTCTCATCAAAACCTGGTCTGGACCATTCTTCAGTGTGATGATGGTCTCTGAATGACTCCAAAGAAAGACACATTTCTCTGCGGCACTGACAGCCCAGCCGATTAGTGGGGAAAGTTGACCAATATTAACATGAGTTGGCCTAGAAGGATTTAGGATATCAGGAGTTAGAATCAGTGATGATTTTGCTGCAATGGAAAACAGAAATTTTCTTCTGAGGTCTCTGGGCCTGAAATAGGAGATATAAGGGAATGACTCCTGATGCTGCTGGCAGAGACACATACTTTCTTGTGCCTCCTGGCTTTTCTTTTACTCTTTGATGAGCCACTTTCATAAGAGAACAGATTTGTTCAACCACACCTCAAACAAGCTGAGTGAAGGCAGTTCATTAGGTATAGGTAACAGGTAAGGGGAAGCATTTCATGACAAGGTTGAAGGCTATTGACAAGCACCTGCTTACGGCATGTTCTAACAGTTTAGGGAGAAGAGCCCAAACAGGATGAGAGAGACTTCCTAGGGAACAGAATAGCTGCAGCACGGACCCCCCTGAGTGTCCCATCTGGTCAGGGACACATCACTCTACCCTCTTTCTCTGAAACTAGGACACTGTTATAGATGTCCTTCTGTCACGTCTGAGAATCCCATGAATTTGCCCATAATACCAATGAATTATGGTTGGTTTTATCAAATTGCCGTGTCATTAATTGCCTCACAGTCTATTGAGTCTGGTCTCCCCCCTCTCCCAAACTAGGAAATCATTAACTCAGATAGCTCCCATTCAAACAGAAATGTTTTAGAATAATAGAATAACCAAAGCCTAGGAAAATCAGTTCAACCCAGCTTGTCTGTAGGGAGTAGGCTTGGAAAAGTGAAATTTCCTCAGAGGAGAAGCAGAAACCTCTCCCTATCCCCAAATTTCATGGTGCATAATTTAAAGCCATTGCGAGGCTCAGGATAGCCAGTTTCCCAGGTAAAAATACACATTTCTGGGTGAAGCTGAAAGTGGGGATAAGAAAGATGTATGTTACTGCAGAAATATGTAACCCCAAAGGAAGAAGGAAGATTAAAAGATGGTGTCCAAAAGATATTGGGTCAAGCACATTCAGAGAATTCAGAGCAATAAATGTCCCAGAACTGCAGCAGACCTTACATGTCCAAAAGCATACCTTTTTTCCCCAAAAATCTTATTAGATGTTTAATAAATATTCCACTGATCTTGAATCTCAACATTAGTAGATCATGCGAGCAACACTGTTCTTTCACATTTCCAGGTCATCGGAACGACTCTGTTCTTTTACATTTCTCAGCATTTAAAGTATTTTCTTACTCTGATTTAAGCAATTTATCCCATAAGGTACCAAGGCAGAAAAATCGCACCATGGCATGAGAAGTGTGGGATAAAACATCCTATTTGCTCAAATTCAAGATATGCCTTTCTCTAGCTTTTCAGGAATGGAAATCTGATCCACCTTATGGATACTGCACATCAAATTACCTTGTGTTCCCTGTCAGGAAAGCACTTGCGGGGAGACAGCAGGGCTGCTGAACTGTCAGCTGAGTGGCAGCTGCTCATGCTGGCTGTCAGAATATTATCTGTTACTGAATATTAAACATCAGCTTTTACTGAACTGAATAAAATACCAAAAATTGAAACAAAGGTGGTTTCCTAAGTCAGGTGCAAGAACACATGAGATCATCCTGACCTCTGACAATTACAAAGCACCTTTCATCCTTTTCTCATGTTTTCTTGGTCATGCAATATATTTGATATTTTGCAGGTGGTATATCTATATGGTCTGACACAAGGAGCAAGAAAGAATGCATAGTCAGTTTGGCAAGAGAGACAGAACAAATACAGCCCAGGAAGGGGCTTGGGGGATGGGGTGGGTTGCAGGATTTGGTATTTCAGAGAAACAGTTGACAGAGAAGGCTCATATTCTGGTGCAGTCCTTTTCTGATTAAAATGAGAGAAAACTAGGAAAACTGTGAGGAAGTGGAAAAGGTCTATTCCCATATACAATAACAAACCTATAGCTTTGTAATGTAATACAGCAGGCACAGCCTTTGGGAAGAGGTCCCTTCTGAGCACTGGCGTTTTCCACCTGAGATGCCTAACTAAATCCTCTCAGTTTTATGTGCTGGCCATCCACCTTGGGACTATCACTGGGAGCTTGTAATGGTAACATCCTTCAGAAAAATAATCTGTTATCTTATAATAGGTGCAAAGTACATGAGCACTTTCCCTGACTTCCTGTGATTGTCCCTGAGATGCCTGTATCTCTGCCAGAGCTCCTTTCCCATACTGTAGCAGTGAATCAGATCCTGGGAGTGCCTCCTCTCCTTCACAAGCTTCAAGAGACTCTGACGTTGAAATGCACTGTGCTGTCTCCTTCTTCCAGCAGCCAGGGCAGGAGCACAGGAGCGAGGAGAAGCACAGCACAGAGTCATGGCAGGCAGATGTGGCACTAGAGAACTCCAGATGCAAAAATCTGTCAAAAGCTGAAGTTGTTGAAGGGCACACCCAAATTCACACCAGCATTTTATTTGCAAATGTGACAACTAGTCAAGACTGTACAGGAAAAAAAAAAGCTTAAGAAAAAAATTCAGTAAAAAATGTGCAAGACCGTAAGAAGTTGCATATGCCTCTGCACCTACCTTTTGCAGGACAACTAATCTCAAATGATAGCACGCTTGCTTTCAGAACAGATTAATTAAAAGTGGACTGGGAGGCTGGAGAACTCAAAACAAAATCTGCAGATGCAAAATCCAAAAGCTAAAACTTCTGGAATTGACTTTCAAGTTGCAGACAAGCATTTAGTAAACTTCCACAAACTGCTTCTAGCATGGTGTAGTAACAATGTGCAAGGTAGCTTGTAGCAATCTGTGCTGTGATGAGGTTATGCTACAGAGCGTTTTAGCAAAAGTTAAGATAGGAAAGAAAAAATTAAATGGGCGGAACACAACAAGGCTTTTAAACATTTAAGAAGATGGAGGAGAAGGAAGGAAGGAAGGGGATGCAGGGAACTAAAATATGATCAGTACCTTCACTATCGTTTCATGGCTGCTATAGGTTATATATTTACCTTCTCCTTTGCTTTAAATCTGAATCTTCACCACTGTTTTGATTTTTCCTGTGACATTAAGGAAGTTTTAATGAAATACCATGGGGTCACTTAACACAAATACAAAAAAACTCCCAACTTTTAAAAAGAGAAAAAACTTTACAAAGGTTTTTTTCCAATATGATTTAAGGCAGATAAAAAAGGGCATGTGCTTGTTTTAAACTTTTCAGGACACCTCTACAATAAGTCACAAAGGTATGATCCCATTCAAGCTCTCATTGGAAACCCCTGACTTGCAAGGTTAGGCATGGTATGCTAGCCTTTAGAGTTTCCTACTGTTTCCAGCATAGCAAAGCCTGATGTTTTCCTCTCAGTTCCAGTAAAAAGTACATAAACAACACGGCTATTGTTATTAAACAGTTGAAAAAGGAAAGTGCATGAATAAAACCAAGATTCAGGAAGACATAATTAGGTTAGAATCTACCTACTATTGTCAGTCTTCACAGTCTCACATATGAGATAAGACTTTTAAAAACATTTTGTTGGTGTGGTGGCCCAAGAGAAAACTTGCTGTTGGCACGACCACCTCTCCACTGAGTATATCAGCCAAACGCAAATCCCAGATGAGAAACACTTCGCATCTCAAAAAATTTTCTACTGCATAGTGCACAAACGTTCTTTTCTTGGTACAAGACAGTTTTGCACTGCACATCTCTATTCCTTGGTTTTTACAGAGCCCAACAAGTCCTTCTGACAACTAAGCTAGCAATGAACAGAAAACCCATTCAGGAAACACATTGCTATTAACACTTACAAGGGCTCTATCCAACAGGGTAAATCAACATAACTCTATTGACTTAGGGAGAGCTACACTGATTTACTTTAACTCAGGCATGAGATCACTTAAGCATACACCATGGGTGAGTTTCTTCGCTCCTGTTCTAGACAGCTAATAGCAGATTAAAGGTCTGGAGCAGCTCAGAAACTTGACAAATATAAAAGCTCCACATCTAACCACATTTCCTCATAGATACAGCTGTGTCTTCAAAGATTCCTTTGCAAACCCTGGCTTTGAAAGCCAAACAGGTAATCACTTCAGAGATGTCAGAAGGAGATGTAACTCCAAAGTGCCGGATCGCAAGGCAGTCCTAGAAGACTGCGATGAATATGGCACAGTAGCTATGCTTGTCTATACTTCACAGCAGATCACAGCACCAGGGTACCTTAGTGATGAAAGCAGCTTCTCAGCAGGACAAATCATCCTAGGTAACATGTAGTCTCTCAAAACTGTATCACTTCAGAACTGTCCCTGTAATTCGCATTTTGGACATACTCCAGGACACACAGCACAGAATCTCCATCCATTTAATTTTACTTCTCTAAGTTACTCAATTCAGCACGTACCCATTAAAAACATATTAAGTATCTCATAGTTGTATTTGTGCTGGCATCCTCTCTAATGTAAAGTAATTCACACATGGGAGTGTTGAAGACAGCTTTATGGCTCATTCATTTAATCTTTGTTGTACTTAAAGCAAAGCAATGTATTTAAAGCAAAACACTGCTTTGTATTACAAGCTCACTGTCGAGCAAGCAACATCCATCAGTCCTTTGCTTCGCAAGGGAAAAATAGCTGCAGCAACTGAAAGGATCTTGCACGTGCCAATAATGCAATTTCTTATATTTTTAACACTATTTTCCTAGTACCCAGAAGAGCACACAAGCAAAAAGCCTGACCAAAGCTTCCTTTCTGAAAGCAGATCTGGTATTGTTGCTCAGGGTTTTTTTGGACTAACAACTGGCCCCTAGAGTACCCCTTTTCCCAGAACCCAGTTGCATCTCCAAGAGCCTTTACTGAACACAGAGCATGCAGGACCTCAAGCTTTCTACTGTGAGAAGCTAACAGTAATTAACCCCGGGGCTCTTACCTCCTCCGAACTGGCTGCCCAGACTCATTCTCGCTGCCACCTGACGGGTTTCGTCGCCGAGAGTAAGGAAACTTTGGTGATTTATTGCGGTCACTGGGAGAATTATACAGCCCACTAGGGTTAAAAAGGAAGAGCAAACAGTTGGCTTTAAAACTTCCAGGAGAGTTAGACCAGCTAACTGAGATTCAGCCTACAAAAATGAGAAGGCTCACACATACACTTACATACATATTCAGCTATACATGTATGTGTGTGCGTGTGTGCTATGTAAATACAGGTGGTACTGCTTTCCAACAATAAATATTTTACACTGAACCTTGAAAATGTAGGAGAGAGACCCCTTAGCATTGCCAAGCCAACAGCTCTAAGCTTACAAAATGTAGAACCAAGTATATACATATTCTTTTAGCATGATAAAATTTCTGTGCTTTAGTATGAGTTAACCAACCCAGAGCTAGGCATTCAAGTGCACCTCTATTCTTTATGTTTTCCATGGATGTAAGTATGAAAACAGTGTTACTGTCGCGACACACATCTTCATCACAGAGTTAATGTGAAACAATTTTAGCTTCAGCTCTCTGATGTTCATCCACGCAACCCTCTGCAAATGCTCTGGAGGTGTTTCAAACTTCAGGTTATGTACTTAAGCCTGGGTGGGACCCAATGGGTTGGGTTGTTACTGAATTAGATGTAGACTATCAAATGCCTGTATAGATTATCCTGTGATACCTTCCTACAGAAGTGTAAGAACCTGTTGCAACAGTGTAACGGAGCCTGCAATGGAGTACATATCACTCTAAGGTGGTGATGGTGGGACTGATGTTCCACGACTTTGTGGAGGAAGGATGCTAAACTCAACCACACATCTTTATCTAACATTACTTAGCCCTTTTCACAATAACTGTGTGGTAAATATGATATTCTCATCAAATTCCAGTTAAGGCATTTCTTTCTGCTTTCCTAAAACCTGCTGGCCTTCAAATTGGATATATTCTTCTTCACCCGCTTCTGCAGACTGCCAATGACAGCACTGCTCTGCACGATTGAAAAGTTGCCACAGTTCATCTCAATGAGAATTATTATTGGAAGCTGTGAAAGCCTCTGTGCAGCATACAGTAGGCTTATGTGTCTGAAACTGTGCAGTCCTCTAGAACAGATGGACTTGCAAAAACTCAATCCTACCATTCTTTGGCTGCTGGGGCATCAAACTTCCTGCTATTCTGAGAGCAATTTTAACACTGGAGCCATAATGTGACAAGCTGACACCACTTCTTCTTTAAAACTCACAAATAAACTTCTATCATAGCAAGAGAATATTTGCACACTGCTTTGTCCTTACTCTGAAAACTCTTGATGTTTACAGGAGCACACAGGGTAAATCATCATGGTGCCCCAAAAGACACACCATGTGTAGATCTGAATGATCACACAAAAGCAGGACTGTACTGGATTACACTTAATGTGCCGTCTAGTTCAGTGGCCTGTTTCCAACAGTGGCCATAAGCAACTACCTACAGGAAGCAAGAAGTTGAATACATATGACAGCTCCCCAGTGCTCGTTCAATCCCCCACTATCACCAGTCCAGGGGACTTACTGAGCCAATTGCTCTACGGCTGTCTTCAGAAGCCCTTGGGGGTTTCTCTTCCATGACTCAACCACCTTCTCCCAGGAATCCACTAACTTCCAGCATCCCTTCTAAAGGAGGACTACAGGTCTCCTACTCAAGGTGAGGCACTACTTGCTGCCTTTCTCAATGCTTTTAAACCACCTCCAACAGCTTCATCAACAGATCCCAAGTTCTTATGCTGGAAAAATACAATCCTGATCTCTTTTTCCTTTCTCTGTACTACTCGTGATTTTCTAGACCACATCCCCTGAAATTATCTCTTTCCCAGGCTGCAGAAAGAGTCCTGCCTGGCCTATGGTCCTTGTACAGGTTTCCTGCACAGCCATTCACACCCTTGATTACCCTTGCTGCCCCTCTCAAAGCCTTTTCCTTTTCCTGAGATAAGAACATCAGAACTGCACTCACAATTCATGGAGCAAGTATGTGATCCACAAATTTATGTAATGGCATAATGCTGTTCTCTTGCTTTCCTAACAATTGCTAATTGTTTTTCTGACTGCTACATAGTTGATGTTTCCATGAAGTTATTCATCATAACTCCACAGCACCTCATTTTACTCAGAAATCTACGGTTATTTTTTCACCCCCATGTGCCTCTCTTTACACTTACTCAACATCATCCACCATCTAATGACTTGTCACTCATACCTTAGGGGTCTTTCTGCCACTCTTCACAGACAACTTTCACTCTCACTATCCTAAACAATTCTGTCCCATCACCAAACCTTATCACCCTTTTTCCAGGTCTTTGACTCGATAGCAGAGGTCTATGAACAGATCTCTGTGGAAAGCTCTCATCCACAGACCACTTCCTCCTACACCTACTTTCCTAATTTTTAACTGATTATTTACCCATGACAGGACCATTATATGCAATACAGATTTATTGTGACCCTGTTAATACATTAATATAGTATATCAACATCCTTCAACCTATTGCCATGGCATGATATTTACCATTGCACAATACCTAGGACATCATGCCTCGCCTTACCTCTGCGGGCCATTTTCCTCCCATGGTGCGCTTGTTTTACTTCTTTGGGTTTCTGGACTGTTTTCATTTTTCATCTTTTTAAAGCTAAATAGAAGTACAGATATATATATTTTTTTTTAAACCCATAGTGTACAGATCACATGTTCTCTCCCCCTGACCTCTTAGAAATTAATCTTAAAGGCATACAGTCATTACAGAGACCCACCCTGGCATATAGCTATTTGCCTGCTATGTGAAAGAGAGCAAACAGCTGCTATGTTGAAGAATCTTTCCTAGAAAGAGAGATTGGAAGGAAAAAAAACAAGATTTGAAAATCAGCTCTACTAGCTCATAATTATGGCTGCAGTGAGTCAGAAAAAAGGTCAATCTTGCCTCAGAATAAACGAGAACAGGTGCTTAGGCAAAAAGTCTAACAATAGGGCAAATATACAATATGCTCTCACAGTCTTCCACAATATGCAGTTAACAGATTATTGAACCAGAGGCTTTATCTGCTTTTTATTCTACATAACACTTGATGGAGCTTTCTTCTATGGATTTACTCAAATACCTCATGAACATTTTTTAATTTTTGGCATAAATAGTGCGTGATAGCAGTGTGCTCCAGTATTTAACTACAGCACAAACAATTATTTCATTTTGTTTCAAAACTTCCACCCTGTGTGCCTCACTAGTTCTGTGCTTATAGAAAGAAAAAAGGCCCTGTGAATGATGGTTCCCTAATCACAAACTCCACCCAATAATTTTTTTTTAGACATTTTTAACAACTGTCTCATCTCTTTTCCAAGTGAAAGAGTCACAGACTCTTTAATCTCTCCCAGTATAGGAGTCACCACATACCTCTGATTATCCTTATCATACTTCTCTATCATTTTTCCAGGTCTACAGTACCTTCTTTAAGATGGGAGCAACGAAGGCAGGGGTGATAACTATTCAAAACTTGACAGACCACAGGTTCAAAGTAGCATAGTCTTCTCATTCCTTCCCCAGTAACCCCTTATGTTTTCTTTTTGCTAGACACTGAGCATAGATCTGACAATGTGAAAGAGCTGTCTTCACTGACTGCTGCAAGGTTAAGTACCAGGACAGTCAAGATAGTCACCTGACTTAAGAGATATATCAGTGTTTGTAACCAGTCTCCCATCGTACCTACAGGAGACAGGGGGGAAAACAGCAGATACTCCAATTCTTCCTATTCCTACCATTCTCACAGTGTCAGGTTTCACAACTTCCAACCCATTAATGCTCCTAGATAGCCTGCTCAGTGCCACTCCAAGTGCTGCAAGGTGGCTTCCAGTTGGAGCATGCTTTTGCACCCCTCTTCTCGCCAATGGCTAGTCATGCTTTTCCTGCATCACTATCTCTAGACCTCGCTTTCTACATAAACAAGCAGTTCACCTGATACAGAACTAGACAGCCACATTGACTTCCACTAAGCTCTTCAAGAAGTATTACTGACAGCAACCCAATACAAGCATTAGTACCATGTATCTTTCCAAAGTGCAACTTAAGCAGGAAAAAAAAAAGCTTTACAGATGCTTACAGAGAGGAGGACATAAGCCAGAGTTCTTTGCCCAGAGCAGGAGCTAACAGACTTGGCTTTATGAAGGAATCGTGGCTACTTAACTCACTAATCCACTTTTAACCTCAGCCTTTGGTTACTACAGGTCACTGAGTTAATCATTTAATTCTCACATAGTGAACAAAATGCAAAGCTACAGTAAGTCAGCAGGAAAAGAAATTAGATTACACTTTATCAGGTAAATCATTTTCTTAATACTGCACCTATTAATTATTGACTCATACGTGCATAAAATCTATTCCCAAGCTTAAAAATATGTGCTTACTACAGACCAAGCAAGTAACTCAGGTAAATATGTTTCAGTCCTCTAGTGAAAAAAACAATTGTTTTTGCACAGCATAAACTACTGAACAATACTTAGATTGAAGTTGGGCTTAAAAGAAATTTGAATAATGTTCTCAAATCTTAAAAAAGGGAGAGAGAGAGAGAAATGATCTTGGGGTGTGAAATCACTGCATTAGATTCCTAAGTCATTATTCATTCAGAGCAGACACACACTTTACAGCTAGAGAGCTACAGCATGGCAGCTCTTCAGATACTGGTATTGTCTCCAGGAATGCAGCTGCAAAAAGGACTAAGTTCATTTGAAGTATTTCAAAAGGTTAGGATCTGAATTTCATGTGAGATTACTGTTGTTGGGGATTTTTATGGTTTACCTTGAATTTATACCACGTATGCAGAAGTGACCAACTATGTATCTCAACAGTGAATGAAATGTTAAACTACAAAAAATCAGCTTGTAAGAGCTGCTGAAAGATGCTTTGCAAGCATGACTGACAATTAATGTGAGGATTATATAGGATGGAATAAACTACCAAACCGTAAATGCTTCACAAAGTATGTGTGCTGCCTTTCACGCATACTAAGCCTGGAAGACCTGAAAGGTGTTTTACATGTGCAGAGTCACAGAGAAAAACAAATAAATTTCTAAATAGAAAACATGCAAGAAAAACAACTTCCAACACTTTTTTGCTGGAAGTGACTAACACTATTTAAAACTGTGAGTCAGTGAGAGTCTGCCTGTGAATTGCTTTTAAACTGTCAAGGTAAGAAACTAAACTCAAAAATGTTGAAGCTGCTGTGTTGAGAGCCCCTTATTTTGGTTCTTGGTCTACAACCTGCCTATTCATTTCTTTTTAACAGTTCGTTGCTAAAAATTTATACACAGCATTTGGAGCACAAGCTGTAGTGAAGTGCTCCTATCCCTTCCCAATACAATCATCTCTGCACTATGGAATAAGGGTACCTCTTGCTTTGTACCTTTCGCTCTCCTAACAAATCACAGAATGACAGAATGGTTGAGGTTGGCAGGGTCCTCTGGAGGTCATCTGGTCAAAGCCCCTGCTCCAGCAGGGCCACTTAGAGACGGATGCCCAGGACCATGTCCACATGACTTTTGAATATATCTCCAAAGATGGAGACTCCACCAGCACTCTGGGCAACCTGTGCCAGTGCTCAGTCACCCTCACAGTGAAAAAGCGTTTCCTGATGTTCAGAGGGAACCTCCCGTGTTTCAGTGTGTGCCCATTGCCTCTGGTCCTGTCACGGGGCACCACTGAAAAGAACCTGGCTCCGTCCTCTTTGCACCTTCCCTTCAGTGTTTATATACCTTCGTATTGTTTTCTGCTCAGTGGCCTAGCTTCAGCATGACCAAGTGGCAAAATCATAAACTTTCTTTTAACCCATGATTAGTATTATTTTCTAAGGGCTAGAATATTTGATTAAATTTCCCTCAAACTGAGGAAGCAATTAAACTCAGCTCTTCTTTTTTGGGGCAACTGTTCTAAATATTAGGCAATAGGAAACACTATCCACCACGTATTTGCAGTAAATCTTTTAGACCCTTTTTCAGAGGTCAGTCCAGATACCTAGTATGTGAAGCCCACAGCTTCAATGGAGCTATAAGGCCAGAGGTGCTCAGCTCAAAAAAAACTGTCAGGGTAGTTGGGTATGCAGAGGCAGACATTCAGGCAACTAAGCAAAAGAGTTAGGTGCCGAGTTTTTGACTCATTGTTTTGTCAGATCACTCTTTTTTGATTCAGGCACCCAAATTCCACCTAAAATTAAGGGTGGGGATGTAAATCCCTTTGAGCCTCACCTCTTTCTCTCAAATATGCCTAATAACCAGAGATGTGCACTTTAGCACTGATAAACACAGCAGACCACGCAAATCCAGAGGAGCCCTGGCAATTCACTGCTCCTAAGGATCAGGCACAAACACTCATGAGTTTTGTTCTGGATTTACCGGTGTAACAGGTAATGGACTGCAACATTAACAGCACTGCTGGAAGAGAGGCCATGCCCAGCTCTTCCCTGCCCACACATCCCAAGCACAGCTTGCCCTGTGCAGAGGCAGAAGACACATGCCCTGGGGGCCCTGCCAGCCAGCCCACAGCTCCCAGGGGAGAGACACGTAGGACTTCACAGGACTATCCTGACCAATGCCCCTTGGGTCATTATCTGGTTTTTTCGTATTTAAAACTGAGACTGTTTGCCTTCCCATTAACTTGTCCTGATCCATGGGTTTCCAAAGTCTGTGTCACCTGGAACACCTGTTCCAGGCTCCTCAGAAGATCAGGGTTTGTTAAAATGAATTATTGGGCAACACTCTCTGACCTTTGTCAACAGAAAATCAGACGGTCCTACACTTAAGGGAAGGCTGAACTGTTACTAATGATTACTAAATGTGTTCCTCTGTCCAATGCAATACACAATCTCTTAAAAGCTGGAAGGGAACTGCTGGTCTACGTACCTTTTCACAGGGGAAGGTGCAATAATTTTGGTAGTTCCTTCATTTTCCCCATTTGTTGTAATCTGGCTCATGTTCTTAGATCCTGAAAAAAAAACCACAAACAGAACAGTCCTGTAGCATATATGCTTGCACACCTATTCAGCATAATCACCTACTGAACACAGAGCAGCATGAAAGATAAAAGGATACACAAGACATCTGGTGCATGCTCTACTTGCTAAGGGTGTATAAGGATCACACTTTTATGTCTTATCCTTATTTCTAGTTATACCACGTCACAAGAAAGTTTAACATGGGGGACATTCATTACCCTTCCACATGAGACAGAGGAGTTTGAAGCTGCTGTTCTCACAGGGATACTATGCCATTGCCACCAAAAGTGAATTCCCTCTCAGTCATCAATGAGAAGGAAGGTATGAGGAGAATACAGGGTATGAAAAAACCTGGGAATCTCCAATGTAATAACTATGGCCTCTGAAACAATCGTTAGATTAGATGGTAAAGCAAGATTAGTATGTTTGTTCTAAGAAACCATTTCAAATTGATGTAGCAACACAGTGCAACACAACGCTAATATATCCTAAGTTATGACCAGGAAAATAGTAACTGTAAATCAATAGATTAGAAAACTAATAATGTAAATAGAGAGAGACAATAAAGAGTAATACTCTGACAGAGACAGCTGAGGATCAGTTTCAATGAGTCAGAAACTTTTGGCCAATATTTGAAAGTTATCTGCCTAGTTTCCAATTTTGTGCCGAATACTCTTTCCATTTTGATCCTGCACTTTTCGCACTGTTGGCAACTTAAGTCCCCACCTGAGCCATGAAAAGGAACCCGAAGAAGCAGGAGGAACATTCACCTCCCACTCTTTTTGAGCCCCCATATAACAGGCTTTAAAGAAACAGATTTGTATATTCATGATTTAGAAGCACTGAGGGCCAAGGGAATCTGGGTATTTCATACTGGGTTAATGTCAAAGTGGCGTGATAAAATTATGCTCTACAGATGTATACAGCTCAGTATCATGAACAAAAAAAGAAGTGTTCTGTTCAGCTTGGTACATAGTAATGTCTAAAACATCAAGACAGGTTTGTTCCTACTGGTGCTATAATTTTAGTTTCCATACTGTGCTATTACTATTAATCTGTAATTTTTCTTTAGTTCACATATTCTCTTTCTATCTAACCGGCAATTTCAGTAATTTCTTACAAAACTGTTATCACCTCCAGAAACAGATGTTAAGTAAAACAACAAAGCAACATCACTGATCATGTACATCAGCTCTGGACAGGATTCTGAGCGTGTTCATTGAAGATAATGAAACAGATTGACTGAAACCTATAAGACTGCTAACAAGAAAATACTATGGCCTCTGGGCACAAGCAACAGCATCATGGTCTTGTTAATATAGTAGTACAAACACAAAGCCTTTTTGTTTGGCTAAAACTAAAATGTAATGTCTTAAATTAAGCTGTGGCGAGATTTTGCATTATAAGCTTTCTCCACAATCTCAGAGAATTTCTCCACAATCTCCCTCAACTTTCCTTGCCACCCCTTTGGCACACGAAGTCTCCGGACTCTCCTCTACTTCAACAAAAATACTTGAGATATCCTAAGGCATCTTGTCTGGCCATCAATTGCCTCTCCTACAGGTTAAATCTGCTAGTCTTCTGCAGATGCCTCATATGCTGCAGAGGGTCTCAAGTGGCATTAGTCGCCTTTGCTTAAGCAACTCAGCCAAGCCCTTTACATGTTTGACCTTCACTTTTAATGATGGAGTTTACTTCTCTCCTTAGTTTTTCAGACTAATGCCTGGCAGGGGAGGGCAGCAGCCTGGGTCCTGTCTTGTACAATATTTGCTCCTTCAAAGCACTTTTTGTTGTTTATGCAAGCATAAGCACTAGGAAAAATTTGGAATATTCTGAAGAAGGAAATGCAGAATGGGCACAGATTCACAGACAGAAAGGAAAGTAAAGTTTTGGCATTCTGAATGAATCCTCTATTTTATACAATAAGAGACAACCAATTCTCCAGACTTTCTGAAGCACTGCACATCTGCCCATACAGTTATTTTCTGTTTTCAAGAATGAAGCAACAGCTACACTGCCGCTATGACCTGCTTGGTAAAAAGACAGAATTACTGAACAAAAAACTTTATTGGATTAATGTGGATGAGAAAATGATCAGAAAAAGAATCCGCAATCTTCATTAAGGCCATAGAAGACTGCTACAAAAATTCTTCCTCTGACCTCTAAAAAGAGAAGGATGCCTACAGTCAAAAATCACAAATAAATAAAGATGACATCGCATAAGAACAGGAAACAGAAATTTCCCACCTTTAAGGAAGGTACTGGTAGCGAAATGAAAATGAAGTAGGTCAAAGTGTTAAACTACAAGGATATCTCAGGGTTTCTGACCATATTTTTTTGCATGCAGATACATTTAACTTGCCCTTGCTAGGCCATCAAATACATAAGATAAAATAACCCCCTATAGTAATTTGGCCCACAGAAGTATTGAAATCAGCAAAGATATGACTTTTTCAAAGGAAATAATTTCAGTACTTCACATATTACTGTGTAAGGGAGGTAGCTTCCAATTATGCCCCTCAGCTCATTACTTGAGCCCAAGCTCATAACTTGATGGAGCAATACAAACTCATGCTCTAAAACATGTCATAGCTATGAAACAACTGCCAGAAAAATTGCCAAGGGTCAAGTCCTGTAAAAGTAATAGCCACCTCCAGAATTGATCCTTTGCTAAGTTTGGCAATAGCCTTTACCATTCTGCTGACACCCAGTCGTCTCTGGGTGTCAGATGATGGGGGTTTATGCAATGCAGAGCCAGTCCACCCAAGTGCAGAATGTCTGTGATGCCTTTGCAACTCCCTGAGTGCCCTGCACGAAGGCTGGTGCTGCAGAGCCTACATGGGGCACCGCAGCTTTTGGAGCAGCCAGTACTAGTAAACCCTTACAAAAGCAGCAGCTCCTTCTCACTGTTGAGTTCCCTGGTTACCACTCTACTATTTTACCAAGTACTTAGTTGAGGGAAAACCAAAGAAAAGACAACATACCAGTGACTGTCACACAGAGGCAGAATCCACCCAGAAATGCAAAATAGGTTTCTACTGAGACAAGACCTCATATTAGCCGTGTTTGACTCCACCGCTGCCCACAATGAGGACCTTTGCTTTGCTTTTTAAAAAAAAAGCTCTTGCTTTTGTACAATTCTTTTGTACAAATAACTAGCTTAATCAGGAGCTTTCTGTCCACACTTACAGAAACTGTAATAATTCTCTTTAAGTATGTTCCACCTCGTGTATCTTTTACTAAATATAGTACTGTTCTGCCAACATACACCTCTGTATGATAAAGTACCCCTAATATAAAAGAATAGACTCCAGAAAAACTGTCCAAGCACTAACCCCATTGCAATAACTTATCTATACCGTTTCTTGCATGCCAAGGTAATAGGCCTCTCAAAAATACCTTAGATAGCCAGAAATCTTGAATATCTCACTTGTAGCAGGTTTTTCTGGTTGTTTACCTTTTGTTAGATAAGTTACTGTCAGCATTCACTGCACCAAACTTTTCCAATGAGGTTAATGCACACACTTTGATTCCCTTTTACAGCCATCTTGATTTGTACATTCAATTGAAATAGACTTACATTTCTAAAAACTCAAATGGCCAAAGCCTCAGGAGCCTGGCAAGCTAAAGCTTGTCATGCCTGTTTCTTATCAACAAAAGCCATTTCACTGACTTTATCTGGAAGTAGTGTTTGTATTTAAATCTATTAATGAGAGCAGAAGATAGTGTCATCAGAAGGAAAACATGCAGTAAGAGCTCATGCTTTGCACTGTGTGTTACTAAGAGCCTGTAAAAAATGAATGGACTTCCATATGTCTACACTAGCATAGTCTACTCTGTGATAATGTTTAGTTTCCAAACCTGTAGCCTCAAGGGTTTGTGCATCTCACACCACATGCGCGAAATGCAGATGCGGTCACATCCATCCTTTTACAAAACATAGGATTTAAAATAAACTTTAAAGTGTAAAGCGCAAAGTAAATAAATAATTAAATAGATAAAATTACCCCAAGATTCATTTTCTAAAATTTAACTTTGAAACCCAATCTCACAACTTTCTTTGAAAAGTTTCATGACTTTGAATGTGCCAGACCAACAGTTCTAGCTACCATGACTGAAGCTGGCGAAGCAGGGTAATGATAGGTGTCTGTGGTAATATGTAAGTTAGTCAGCGCAGGGACTGTGGCTGCCTGTGATTGCTTACAGACTATTATAATACAGACAGTACTGTAATGTTAATACCCACTCCCGATTCTCCACCTGCCTTTTAATCAGAATGGCAGCACTTACTTTACACTAGTTTATACAACTACCCAGCATGCAAGGCAGGGACAAATCAAGTCCTCAGCTACCAAACAACAATAAACCCTAAGCAATGTATTTTCCACTGCTGAATAAACTCAGACCCACAGCAACAGGTCTGGTCACATCAATGTTTGCCCAGAGAGGATGTTCCCAAGGAGCTTTTTGCGTGCAGCGTTCAGCCAAATGAATAATGAACGCCTTCACCCTACGCACTGTTGCGAAAGCTGAACGTTATCAGTCTTGCCCTAAGAGGGTAAGACAGAATAATGAGAGATCCTGTTCCACGTTTATGATTTGCAACCAGAACAAAATGGCACTCTAACTCTCTCTCAGCTGAAATGAAAAGGGGAGAATAAGCAAACGAAACAAGCTACGCACATCTCACATATAAGACGTTACAGAACAAAACAAAAAAACCCTTCTCCAACTGAACACCAACTTGAACGCCAACCTAAACACACACCAGAAAAAAAAATCCACTAGTATAGAAACACTGATTGCATAGCCATTGAAGTTTCCCGGTCTGATTTTTCCATTAGCCCTAGAACAACTGAGATATGAAATGCATTAAGCAAGTGACAAAAGGGAGGTTACTGCATTTTAAACCACTGTAATCTGGATTATTAGGAAAATAATCTGCTATGCTAAAGCCAAACTGTCTACACTGTCTATCTTATCAGGGGAATCAGTCAATGGCAGTGGCTTTTACACAAGAAAGATAGTTTCTCTCTGTTCACAGTATCGTCTCCTTCAATCCCTCTCTTAAAGCACAAGTATTTTTACTGAAACCATAAAAGTAAATATTTTCTATCATTGTCTTGGCATCTACTCCAACTCCTAACCCAGAGTTCACCAAACGGCTGCAGTCCTAATGACTTTAGCACGCTTAATGGACCAACAAGACAAAGAAACATTATTAGTCGCTCAGCTCTACAAAAGACAGCTAACCTCTACCTTCAGGTGACAGAAAAAAAACCATTAAAAACACATACTATGTAACTGTGAATAACAACAGAACATGTATACAAAAAGAAGGAACAAGGGAAAACATTTTAATGAGATACCAGAGGTTAGAGGCTTTAGCACTTCACACACACCTCTACAATGGAGGCAGTGCAGACTGCACATGCTACAGCCATGCATTTGTAGCTACTGGTTCATCTAATTGCCCCCAAAACCACTGCTGTGGCTGGTACCACAACTGGCACCAACAGATAAAACAAAACAAAACAAAACAAAACCAGAATGGTTAATTGAACTGGCTGCAGGAAGGAAGCTTTTCATGCGCTTAACTTTACAATCTTAAGAAAAGGAAAAAAGTAAAGCAGCAGGTGAGGAAAGATGTTGAACTTGGAGAAGGTGGAAGGAAGATACTGCATAAAAACTATTTGTAAGTTGCTACTGGGTTTTGGGAGAATAAATGGAACTCTGATTTTCATTCCAAAAAGCTAAATTATAAGCCATGTCCAGCTGGATCCTAATTTAACTGGCATTTGGCAGAAAACACCATAAGAAATATGTAATACATGCAAACTAAAATTGCCCTGTTTAAAATGTTGAACAAGGCATACTTAATCTTATTACACCATACTAGAAACACAAAATTAAGAACAAAGGACTAGCTATCAATGATAACCATCGGCATAATCTCATTATGCAAAAGGAATATTTATTTTAAGAAGAAATGTCATATTATTCTCTCAAATATTTCAGCCAGGGAAAGTTTTAAGTAACTCATAAGACTGTTTACACCACCAGGCCCATTTCCAAGATAAAAATTATTCTATAAAAGTAAAACCTAAATTGGATTAGTATTTTTAAACAAGTGATGCTTAAAATATATCAAACAGACTTGATTTATTTTATGAAATGGACTTTGCTACATCCAAGAGCCGGTTTAGGTGAAAAGAGGTGGATTTATCCTAGTGACATGCAACAGGCTGTCACATGGTGTCTGACACATGGAGAAGTAGCTTAGTCTGCCTTCAGCATCTGAAAGCCCATTCAAATGGAGAAAGAGTACTAGATGTCTATCATTGTGAATACCCAAATACAAAATGAAAAAAAAAAAGTAAAAAATATGCTCATTTATAGGGAAAGATGGAATTTGAATGACATAGCTCTCTTCCTTTAGCCCATATTTGAAGTGGGAAACGAAACAAATTCATTTAATTTAAAAATCATTTGAGTTAATATACCCACCCCAGTGGAAAATGACTGCACACTTGGAACACGTGGGTTATCAATTAAGTTGAATTAAAAGCAAAACAATCCAGATGGGGGATACAGATTATACAAATACATATGAGTAAGATGGTGAAAAAGCAGCCTTTTTATTTTAAAGTAAAACAAAGTATTTAAATCCACCGAAACAACAAACACACATTGCCCACAGAATTCTACATCACATTACATCAGCAGAATGCGCCATGGGAAGGTTTCAGTTTTCCTCACAAGTCCAGTCAAAGAGACGAAAAAAAATCAACAAGCACAACACGCACACCCTTGCAACAATATAGACTGACTTTCACTGCCTGTGCTATGGCAAACATTATTTTCAACTAAGGGCTGAGTTTTGGCTGAAAAGTTTACCTCTGAATAGCCACACAACTTTCTGCACAACTGGACAGGGGACTAATGAGTGGGAAATGCTGTTCATCTTGAACTGCCACCCTAAGAATGGGACAGCCCAGCTGAACAAAAGTCTAAGTCACTATTAGGTTCAAGGGTGAACAGCTTCTTGTCCTCTTAGGCACCCATTGACAACTGCAGACACAAGAAAAAGATATCATAATCAGAAAGCAAAGCAATCCTTCTCTTCTTACACTTACCTAAAAAAAACAAAATTAAAAAAAAAAATCTGCTGTAAGCTGCTTGTATTTTCCAATGGCAATACTTTTAATTACACTGCACTTCAAGACCCACTGCAGCTAAAAGGGAGAACACACCAGCTTTGTTTCTGAGTCAAGAGACAGCATCCAGAATAAACATGGGAGGTTTCCAGATGTATATACCGGCTCTCTTTTTAAAAATGTGGACTCTCAAAAGTTTATAATGCTGTCCTAACCCATGATAAAGAGAAATCTTACTTACATTTTAAAGCCCAGACAAGTTTTTTCTCAAATTGCTAACACACATACATGTATACTTAACTCCATGCACGAGTTCGACTGAAATCTGCATGACTGCTGTCATAGATGAAGCTAAGCATACACGCATAATCACATGTAGAACTGGAGCTTGACATTAGAAAAGCTTTTTGCCTCTATTACTAAATTTCAGGAAACATCCATTATTCTGGGCATGACTCCTGTGATCTGTGCTTAATCTTACACGTTTCCTCTAACACCTGTAAAAACTTCCAGCTTCCCCTGACATCTTCAGCAGGCAGAATAGATTTCCAGCTCACACATCTGAAGCATGTTAAAATTGCAGAGGGCATGGCACTAACTTCTGTTCCACCTAATATCAAAATAAAGGGATACTGCCCTTGAACTGGGAAGAGGATGTACAAGAGACACCTTGGGTCAAGCAGCTGGAACAATGGGATATCAACCAAGACACACAGGTATAAAATTCTTTAGTGAGAGACAGGACTCCTAAAAAAAACATGTTCTCACGGCCTGTTTTCAAACTTCCCTTTCATACTTTACATTAGACTTACAAACATGGGGTTTTATCATGTTTAATCCATACCACCTCTTTTACTTTTATCCACAAAGCCGGAGTTTTTAGATCCAGTTAAGGTTAGGTATAAATACTGACCTAAGGCAAAAGAGAGAATCCATTCTGAGAGATCCTTGAGGACACTGCAGCAGTTCTGAGTCCCCTCTTGAAAACGAAATGAACCAAAGACCAAAGAAGACATCTCTCCACAGCCCAGGAGAGAAGGACTTACCGGTCTGTTGTGCTCTTTTGGGGTAAGTCTTGCTGCGGCTTCTTTCAATGCACTGGTCGGGCCGCGGGAGCTGCACAGAAGGGTCTCTGGTCATTTGCAAAGATGTCCGGCCACTTGAAAACACAACAAAACCATGGGAAAACACTTGGAAAAATGATCAAAGAAACAGAGGATCTTTAGATTGAAAAAAACCGCACAGTGCAGCATGGGCAGCATGTTTTGTTAGCTATTTACTTCTCATCCCAGCTCTGGTTCTCCTGCAGAGCAGCACTACCCTGACTTTTGTTTTGAATCAGTCACTGGCAGAATCATAAACAGATTGTGCCAATCTCTTCTATACTGGGTATTTTCAGGAGGAGCTACACAACTAAAACAAAATGCTGGTTTATGAGGAAGAGCCTAAGATAGTGCGACCTTTTGTAACCTCGAATATTCTAACAGAAGACTTTCTTAATTAATTTGATTACTTCCTCAATTCTTTCTGTAAGTTTTTATCTCAGGAAAACACATATTTAACATTGTTCAGTTCCAGTCAGTAAGGGGCTACTTCTCTGCCATGTGGAATGACAACGTAAAGGGCATGGAAAACCCCATGCAAAGCAAACTGTAATAAAGTAGTCTCATCAGCACAGGCCCAAATGATAATAAATTGAGTAGAAGCCCTGACTCCCGTTTACAGTAAGGCTCTTCTTCATCGCAAAATTTAAATAAGTTATTAAGTTTAAATAAATTCTTTTCTGCTCGTTTTAATGTTCCTCTCCATGTGACTAAGCAGAATAAAGCGTTCATAACAAAAATGTAAAACAGGCCTCATATTCCTCCCCAAAACTCCATGTTTGCTTCTGGAAACTTACTACACAAGAGAAGTAATTGTTAGTATTAACTCCCAGTTGCATAAACACCTGCAGCTCAATGACTTAGAAGTAAACAGGTATCATACTAGCAAGGGCCAAGCAACTATATAGGCATCACATATGTAGATTTTCTGATTTATGTGAATAGACTCCACTAGCATGATTGTATTTTCACCGATAGCCCCACAGGGGTAGTCAGCACTGCAGAATTTTTATCTTCTCAAAATTTTAAAAGAATTAAAGGACAAAAAAACCTCAAATTCTAAGAGTACATCACAGTAATGCTGGTTTTTGATATTCAGTTTAATGGGTTTTTTGCTCCCAAGTTAGCCAGAAAACACTTCTATTCAACTTTTAAGTTCGGCAAGCATGCCAGTCTTGCAAATTCCAGAAGAGGTTTTAACAAAACATCTGGGGATAAGACCTTCCACTCACACTAACACCTCCACGTATTAACCAAAGCATCTGATCTTAAGACAAGGAAATTGCTTTCCTGAAAACTGTCTGCCACCTAATGAGAAGTACCTAGAAGATTAAAAAAAAAAAGGGGGGAAAAAAAAGCCAAAAGATAATATTATGGTCCCCTTACATACACAGTCAAATGGTGGGATTATGGTTTCTGCTTTGAGCTAATGATGTGTACAGATACGCAACACTGTCACTTCTTTCGGTGCTACAACAGGGACCAAAGGTAAAGAGGGAAGACAATCAAAGCTGATGGATAAGCAAAGAAAAGATTCTCAAAGCACATGAAAATTAGTGCTGAATTCCAAGACGAGAGTTAACATGTCAAACACCAATTGATTATCACTATTTATCATTAACGCTGTATAATCAATATGGTGCAACTAGATGTCACAACCCACATTTACTAGAACATCCACTCAGGTCAGAGAGAGTCCTCAAGAATCCCTGCAGCAAAACAGGGAACACTTCATGCTAGAAGGGAAATACATACTTTAATGTGTTCTAGACAAAACTAACATTATAAACACAGCTGTCAGTAATGACCATCATCCCAACATGGCAATTCATATCACAGATCACCCTTGAAACTTCAACTTCCTTGAAAGGAAGATGAGCTTAAATGCACCACCAGCAGGAATAACTCAAATGTAGTTAACCGCTTCATGGTATTTTTTTAAAATTCATTGGAAGGTCCTGGTAAGTACAAAACTTTCTCCTCCCCAGCACCAATGCCCTGCTCCAATCTGCTGAAATGGTCCAACAGAGGAAACTCTCATCCGCAGTAGTCTGGCAGGAATCCACTGAACTCCTGTTCAGTTTCACAGATGGGGTTATATGGGTCAGGATCCAACTAGAAACAGTACATTCATTCCTCTATTATCTACAGTAAGAAGCTGGATCATGCCTGATAATGTAATAACCCCGATAATCTGTATTATTATGAAATACGCTGAAGAAGATGGGACAGAAACACACCAGTGATCCTGGCTGGAGACAGTTGACATTCAGTCACATGAGCTCAGGCTCAGCAGTGGCATAGTCATCTCTCCATCAGTAACACCTTCCTTACAAGCAAGATCTTACATCCAAGGGTAACAGACAGTTGACAATGAATTCTGATTGGCTGATGACAAGGGTAATAGAGCTACTATTACACGCTGTTATTAGTACCTACCACAGATACTAACTCCAATCCAGGAGCTGCTGGAGAAATTGGGGGCCATGGTTTTCTTGTTTTCAGAAAAGTCTTCCTAAGAGGCAGTGACAAAGAACTTCCTAACTAATGATTGTCAGCCTTACCCATTATGATCCATGTATTTCTTGTGTGATGGTGGAAATACAGACAGGAAGGAGAGACAGACAGACAAGCCAAAAATAAACCTAAACAAACCTGGTATATTTGCAGGCCATGGGAAAAAAAAATCTTGCCATTATAGTAAATAGGACCTTTTCACCTAGCAGTTTCAAAATAACTACAAAAGATGAAAACTGTTTTTATCCCCAGTTGACCAGCAGGGAAAATGAAAATGGAAAAAGAAAGGGTCCTGGCTTTCAGATGTGGTTTTGATTTGCTGCTTTCCACCCTCCCTTTCAGGTTCACTGAATATGCGACTCAACCAGACCATGAATTATTTGGCTCAAAATTGCTCAGCCAATGTGACAGAATTGGATTTAAAACAGTGGTCGCCAATTGCCAAATCAAGCGCCTTACTCACTAGACAAAGACCCTGTCATTTCAACAGACTTAAAAACATAAAGTCTCAATAAAAGTCAGTAAAAACTATTGGGTTTCTGACATCTTACAATCTTAACTACATCCTATATTCTGCTAGTCCTTTGTGGCAGAGCAGCTAGAGGATCTTAAACCCACTCTCCCTGCCACATCTTCCTCTGTATCACGGTATTAACTGCCCTTTATTCACACTGTCTGCTTGGTTAACTCAGGCTAAAATTGAGACTAAGTGCTCCCTATACACCCTTAGTCTGAAGTTTACTGCATCTTTCAAGGCTTGCAGCCTTGAATGCTTATCCAATTTTGCCAGCTATTCCAGTTAGAAAAGATACCCCCATCTCCCTTCAGATCTGCCCTCATTTTTATTCTTAAATCAACAGCACTGTACCAGCAGTACTGCTACAGAATTAGACATAACCATTCGGATCAAGAGCCCTTGACATAGCTCAATTGCAGCTGTAAAGAAGGACATCACAGTTACAGACTTTATACACTTCTTTGCACCAGCCCTTTGTTAATTTCCAGAAGAAAGGCGGCAGCCAACATGCCTCCTTGTTCTGGTATTCCCCAGTTGTCAGGAAAAAACCTTTAGGACATGAACATAATTTCAGGACTTCTAAGGAGATTTTGACTTAAAGCATTGCCAAGGCTGCTCTCACTTTCACTACGGGCTACAGCAGGCCCTAGCCAACTCTGGGGATCTGGAGCATGAGAAGTAACTCACATTTGTCCCAAAACTGCCAGACTCCCAAGGGGAGTATGTTAAAATGGCCCTGATTCATGCTTTGTCAGCAGAACTGCTCTGAGTCATAGTCTGTGTGAGGTTTTTCTTCCATTGGAAGAAAAGAAGGAATGAAGAAGGAATTAACTGCAGTTTAAACAATGAAATAAATTCACCTGTACCGATGTTTATAACCTATGGATCCAAACTTGCTGAATTTTCTTGACAGAGAGTTTGATTCATTCTCTGGCACTCTATGTAGTTTGAAAAAAAAAACAACAGAATAAGTTACATAGATAGTAGCATAGTCCCCTTCCCAAGAAAAGAGAAATACAAACTTTAGGTTCCAAAAAAAATAATTTTCTGCTAGCTCCTCTTCATCCCTACCTCCAGGCAGACTCTTACGGGGTTGAGAGCTCCACAAAGCCGTATGTTTATGCCCTCCTCTTTTCACTACACACCTCTTTATTTCAGGCTCTACTGTAAACTGCTGGCAACAACAGTTGGCAACAACCTTTCGCTTAATATTTCACAGGAGCAGGCAAAAACATCATGCCACAGTAATGAGACTACAGGAGGGATTCTGAGCTTACTCATTTACAGCACTGCTAAAGCCAGCCCCAAGCATCTCATCAACCAGTTCCTAGCTAGACACCATTGCACATTTCTGTTCGTGTTTTTGCAACAATAAAAGAAAGTGGTTTGAGATGTGTAATATTGGAAACATTTTATACACTTCAATAAGTACGCAAAACATTATGGAAATTCAATGAGTCTTTCTACCAAAAAACAAAATTTCTGTGCATTGTAGGAAATAGTAATGTCTGAAATCCAAAGGCCTCACTCAAGTCAAGGCTGCTACAAAAAATTTGATGGTTAAATACCTAAAAATTTATATGGCAGCTTAAATCCTGCCATATGCATTTGCGGATACTTCTGTTAAAGCCTACTTTATGCAACCTGCGATACTGTTTCAAAAAGAATTCTAAGACAAAAGAAACCACCGAACTACCCAATTTTAAAATTATTGTTTCACATCATTGTAAGAAAATGGAAGGCATCCCCTTTTAAGAGCATTCTATAACCAAGAGCAAAAATATGTTTCCAGGCAGCAAGCCTGTGTTACACCACTCTGTAGGTATAACAACGTTCTTACTCAAGTCTTCCTCCTTTGTTAATGAAACCACAACTTCTGCATCACTCACCTGAAAAATGTATGATGTTCTACACAGCATTTCCACAGATGTTTGCATGTGATCTTGTTACGTGCTTCAAAAAAGAAGGAAGTTTCATTGCACTGAAAACAAAACAAAACAAATCAATATTGTTATGAGGGATTCTGCCAGTGAAGTGAGTCTTCATTTACTGAACACAAGAACCAACCATCTCGTATCAATGCACATAAGAAAAGACATCAGTATGAAGAAAAGCAGGTTCTATAATGCTGTAGAATTCTTCATTTAAAAGAGGTTTTCTTTTTGTTTTCTCATTGCCTGAAAATAATTATTTAAAGAATCAATTCCTTAGGTACAGAAAAACAGAAAAGAAGATTATTGAAACACTTCTGTTCCTTCATTCTTGTTCGTAGATATGAGGTTTTTTCCTCATTAAAAAGCACAAGGTTTTTTTCAAATAGTATGTTTCTGATGTTTTCTGAAACTGCACCTCAGATGTCAAGCAAAAACATATTCCCAAGGCTCTGTTTAACGGTATACAAAAAGGCAAGAATAAGTGAAAGAAAGAAACTCAAGATTTGTGATAAACTAATATGAAGCAACAACACAGAGAGAAAATGCACAAAACATACAAGTAGAGAAGAACCAAGGTGAAACTGGAAATAAAAAAGATGAGAGGAAGGAAAGATTAAAAAAAAAATTAGCTAACTTCAGAATAATTCAAAATACAAGAAAAAAGGTCAAAGGCAAAAGCCATAAAATCCACCTTAAAATCTCTTAAGGAAGACAACAAAAAAGAATATTCAAAGCTTAAAACCTAATCACTGGAAATTGGCAGTCAGTACAATAGACATGAGAAAAAGGCAGGGAGGGATCACAGAATCATAGAATCCCTGTGTTGGAAGGGACCTCTAAAGGTCATCTAGTCCAACCCCCC